>NC_045154.1:1549279-1649279 GCF_900700415.2 Clupea harengus
GTAAAGTAAAATAATATTTAAAGAATATGTGACAAAATATCCCTTGAGGGCAGTATGTCAGAGTCACTAAGCATGATACATTGCATTATGTTGCAATGTGTCATAAAAGTATATTACAAATGTTTGGAAATCTAAATTGTGGCTGACATATTCCAAAATACTGCAGGGCCAGCATTTGGATATTCCTGTGGCAATATTTGATATTTGATATTGCCATGGCATGTTTGTTTAGTCATACCCATAAGGCCTCAACATTACCATTGATGACAGGGCTGTACACCACTATTCCCTCAAGGTTGGGGTTTGACACTGTTTTATCCAGAATAAGTCCACCCATGCTGTGGGGAAAAATCAAAGGAAATGTTGTGGCTGTTGGGGTATGGGGCTCACTGACAAATCATTTTTATAAAACATAATTAGATACTGACAGGCAATACAAACATAATATTAATCTAAAATAAAATGATCACATTCTTACTACAGATAACCATCTAAAACAGCACAGAACCATCTCAAACAGCACATTGGTACACGGCTCACATATCCTACATGTATGCGACTCAAATATCACTTATAGCAACAATTCATTTGTGTGATGGTAGTATACTGGTTTTACTTGTTAAACTTTTCCCTCAGTTTGCTCTGCTTACGCAGAAAATGTGAATTACTGACCTGCTGATAAACATAGCCGTGATGACAGGTTCCCAGCCAGTGTAAAGCAGTTTTCGACTCTCTGGGTGTTGGAAAGATGCTACCACCCACACCGGGGTCAGGCACAGCAACGTTACACAAAGTAGATAGGAAACATAGGGGTGCGTGTCTATAACAAAGAGTGACAGGAGAAAAGACAGCGATTGAGAGAGAGCATAACTCAAATACCACCTTTTTCTAAATATTTCTCCCATTCCTCTTACCAATGCAGTCATACAGCCCTTGACCAACAAATGCTAAGATCGTTAGGGTGAGCAGGTCTCCAAAGCTTGCTGCAATTGGTGTGGCGACATTGTCAGGGTTGATGCCCATCTTCTTGGCCCCAAGAATGACTCCGACCATGAGGATGCCTGTTGGGAAATCAGAGTCCGGTACGGGACAGTGGATGATACAGTGATCGGGTAGAACTTATGATCATGACGTGACATGGAGTAGAACAGTAAAAAACCTTGAACTACTTTATAGCTGTGCATATATAATACATTGATTGCCATCCTAAATAACACAGAATTGGGAATTCAACAAGCTGTGGAATACTTAACTGTGACACAGGTCAATATGAGAACAACATCAGAACAGGTCGTACCAGACACATAAGGGAGGAAGTCCAGCATCTCTGATATTCTTTCATCCAAGCTCAGTATTGACGTTTCCATAGCCTCAGTCACAGGTGTTGGTGACTAGAACCCTTTCCTAAACAACTGCTATTCTCCTCCCTCCCCCTTGCCCCGCGCCCTCTCCCTTTCTATCCCAATCTATAGAGGGCTGGTCTAGGCCAGATGGGTTCCCCCTTCTCAGCTGGGGTCTACTCAGGGTTTTTTCCTGTTGAATGGGACCTTTTCCTTGCCACCGTCATTTGTATTCTTGCTCTTGCTCGGACACTGTAAGTGCCTTTAGACAATATTAAATAAATCATTATTAATGGTGCAATTGGAATAAATATGTTTGGATTGAACTGAAATCACTGAAAGACAACTCCAGGCTTTTACTTTATACTTAGATGAGTTTACATCATGGCTGCTGTGGCTAAAAGTGTACACCATTTCTTGTACCATATCTTAGATTGAGGTCACCACGGCTTTCTGTGCCTTGAATTGTGTACTATCCAGAGTACTGTCACGTACTGCAGAGTACTGTCACGTACTGCATCAGTGAGTTTGGCAGACAGGTGTCAGCAGTGAGTTGAGGAGACCTACCCTGTAAGAGGGAGGCAGTGAAGGCTGTCACCACACTGGAGCAGCACAGGACTGCTGCATGGCTCAGAGTCAGCTCCTCGGTCAGAGCCCAGCCCAGGCCACAGGCAGCGAGAGCGGCCAGAAGGCCCAGCACCGTGGCCTGCACCTTGGAACAAAAGGAGGTGGTGCCACTGAAAGATCTGCATTTATAGTAATGTTCATGTTTTGGAATAAAAAAAAACATTGCAGATTATATTGACAATGAGGAAAAATAGTTTACTTGCTTGAGTGCCAGATTTCCAATGATCAGGTTACGCTTTTCTGTTGGATTTTTTATCTTTCCAACATTAACCTGACAAAAAGTGCAGATGTATTATGTTACATACAGACATTGGAATAATCGCCCCAGTTTTCACTTTATTACCTGTGGAACTCATGCCCTCAGCCAAATCACAGCCGTGGGGACCACCTTTACCAACCATATTCTCCCCCCAGTCATATTGCTTGCGTACACATTTACCATATCCTTACTGGACTGTTTTCTTAACAAGTCTGTGTTAAGTTTCACAGAGGGGAGCAGAGAGCATGTGATGCAAATGAAAGAATGTCACCAACAGATCCTGGCAGCCTAGTTTGTTTACGAGTGTGTATGTGTGTGTCTGTGTGTGTCTGTGTGTGTCTGAGTCTGCTCACAGCCGTGGACAGCCTCGAGGCCAAAGTCATCTCCAGGTTTCCTTTTAGACCGAGAAGAGGAGGCACCAGAATGAAGATCTCTGTGATGTTCACAAACACATCCCAGTACTGTCAGACAAAGACAAACAGACAGACAGGTCCATTAAATAGATGTCTACTCTCTCTCTACACTCTGAAACATGACTCACAGAACTCACCTGAATCACATCCAGCAACATTCCAGCTGACACAGTCCCAATCCCTGCAAGCAGGAAGGGCACCAGGATCTGGAGCAGCATGACACGGACGGACTCATTGGGCATTCCATGAGGATGGGAGTTGTGCCCGTCCGAGTCATTATCCAAGTGCAGTCTGTGCGAACGGCTGCTGCGTAGCAAAGGATCAGTCTCTTTGTAGTCTCTGATATCACGATCAGAGAGGCTAAGCGAACCCCCTGTGAGTTTCTCAAATGGGTCTTCATGTGCCCGTTCTAGTCCAGGATGAGCCATGGAGAACTGCTGGGCTCAATCTGTCTATCAGAAGGGTATACAAACAATCAAAGGCATCTCTCCATATCATTTAAACCATGCTTTGGGTTAACCTGGGATTTCATTACTAACACAAAACTCCCTACATTTTTTCAGGATTTGGAAATGTCTTCATATGCATATGTTGGATGTTTATCTGAAACAAAAAGGAAGCACAGATTTATAAAGTTGTTCATTTATCTAGGCCTAAGTTAAGAAAAACAGCATTTGCAACCACATCAGTGAATAGTTATAAAGATAGTGTCTTAATAGGCTACTTTAGCTGTTTTAATGGAGGTGGGAAGAAATTAGGCCAAAAGAAAAAATGGTCTTCCATCACTGTAATAAGTGCCTGCCACCAGAGAAATGCAAGGATATCCAGGAACTTCCACAATGACTAACTCAAATGTTGCCAATAATTTTAGTCAGGTTTTTGTTAATATCATAAATTACGCGAATTATGATCATATGGCATCTGTCACATCTGGACACAAAGTTAGTCTGTCAAATAGGTTATTACACTCATGGCTATTTTGAAAATGCAGTCTACACATTTTTACAACCTTGAAGTCTCATTCAGTCACACAAAAAAATAGAGGAATATTGTTAGTGTACAAACTGAATGAAAGCTCTCTGACCTGACGACATAGCGAAAAGCTGACAGTTGGTGGTCTTCTTCGCTTAATCCTCACGGCCGTAATGGCAACTCCTGGCAATTCAACACAACTTCAACTCAAGTCCACGCCCAGATTTAGTTGGAAAGTAGGCATAGCTACGGCTTAGCTCTGATAGCCTATTCTCATATTCATGAGGCGAGAACGCTTAACATTTACTATTCACTTAATGTAATCCACTCTAACTAATCTAATTTCTCACATAGATGTTAAACAAATAAAACAAATAATAATAATAATGGGTGAGTGTTTGTTTGTGCATTTTTGTAGCCCACATATACACATAAAAAAATAAGAAATATACAGAAGAAACAACATGTAGGCCAATGCCTGCAACCCCATAGCAAAAATACTGTAATAAGTAGCTGATTTGTCCAGTAGCTAATACTGTCAGCAAAAACTACATTTCCCACGTCTTTCGTCATGGGTTAAATCATGGGACCGTCACGTCCTGTGATCACACCGTAGTGCATTCAGTGAGAGGTCGGTTTGTATGCATTAGTTGTAGTTAGCCGATTGTGTCAAACAACACGATGGCCGTGGAGGCTATCTCCCCTGACTGGGAATTTGACCGTTTTGATGATGGTTCACAGAGTAAGTCTATTTTGTGCAGTGACACCTGGCTATGATGTGGCAAATTCCTGATATTATATGCTAACTTGTTAGCTAGCATGGTAGCTAGTGGTCAGATTGACAAGATAGCTATCGTTAGTTGGCACTGGGCAATTAAGAGTGAACTGGTGGCAAGCTTTCCGATGGCGACTTTTCTTTGCGGTCCTCCACACTGGTTGCCGTGATCAGTTCGTGCAAGGTACTGGTTAAGCCGAGTCACGGTATTCAGTACGACTGAGCAGTTCTTCATTTGATAATGTTACGTGATGTTAACTGGCGATATTTCAAGACAATGATTACCATAACTCTTAAAAATAGTTTTCCTATTTTTGCGATATGCTGCTCGGAAGTTGCAGGTTGTGGTGATTCTTGAACAGAATTGTCACATAGTTTCAGGTTCGGTTGAGGTCGTGAAGGCCAACACAGCATCGCATAGCAGTGATTTGAAAATGAGGCTATAGCCTCACACCACAAAGCAATTAGCGACACCATATAGGTTCTTACGACTGAAAATATAACACTACAGTGTCAGTATGGGCTCTGTAATTGCAGCACATTTTTACCAGCAGAACGGGCTCTCATCTTATGTTCACAGAAATACACACCGAAGTGCAGTTGAAGAACTATGGGAAGTTCCTGGAAGAATACACATCACAACTAAAGGGCATCGAGGAAGCCTTAGATGACACTATTGGTGATGTGTGGGACTTCACCTTGGACCCTATCGCACTGCAGGTATTATTACCTTAAAGTGATGATATTCTAATTTGATAGATGGAAATGATTCATATTTGGCACTGGTAATGATAGGTTATTTGTAATCACTAAACAACATGAAATGAAAACCCTATAATACATTGTCATAAACTGTTGAACAGGTAAGAATTAATTTGTGAAAATGTTATAATATAGTAGTTTGCAATGAATACATATTTGTTCTACCTTTTGCACACGGCAACATTTGATATGCATTTACACGCTCTCTCCTACAGCTTGTCCCACACGAACAGTCGTCATTGTTGGAGTTGATTAAAACGGAGAATAAGGTACAACCTACCCTGAAGTGTTGCAGTTAGTCAAATACAGCATCACGGTCAATTATAACTGATGTATGTCAGCACATGTTTTCATTGTTGGTTTTGACATCGTAGTGTTCTCTTACTCTTAGGTCCTCAACAAAGTAATAACTGTCTATGCGGCCTTGTGCAGTGAAGTGAAGAAGTTAAAATACGAGGTATGGTACTTGCCATTCTAAACGACAAGTAATTCTTAAACGCTTTAGACACCTGTCTAAGTCAATATGAATTAATATCCCATTATTTCCTCTGTAGGCTGAGAATAAGTTTTATAATGGCCTACTCTACTATGGTGAAGGAGGTAGGCCTAATCATTGATTTTATTCACTGATGTACTGTCATCTTTGTTAAATCTGTCATCTAACACACTTGCACTTCCTCTCCAACTTGCACTTCCTCTCCCTTCCTCTCCCTTCCTCTACCTCTCCTTATCTTTCCTCTAATGCCATCTCCTCTAACTAGCACTTAAACTCGCACTTACAGTAGTTACATTCCTGCACTTTTTATTTCTTATGTAAAGTAGTATTTATTGTTACACTAGGTCTCTCGCTCGTAGCTTGATTGTTCTCTCCTTTGTACATCGCTTTGGATAAAAGCATCTGCTAAATTACTAAATGTAAATGTAAATCTGTTTAGAAGATGTACTTTTGAATACTAAAGTTAGCTAGCTTTATATTTGGCTTTAGCTTTACATTCCCTGAGCATAACCTGGGTTTTGTATTAGTATTAACCAATAATGTATATCCCATTAAAGCAGCATTATGGAGATTTGGTCTATGGCTAAAAAGCATAAAAAAGGCTGCAAACAGCGCCACCAGCCCATGACACTGATAAAAGCTTGCTGATTTGCTAACTGGAACCTGTGCTGTGAAAGCATTTCTTCATTTTTGTATCTGTCTACTACAGTTTAGTCTGGTGTAATTTTGGATGGAATGTTTATATGGCCTACCATACGTCAAATGCCACTATTACAACACAGTGCTGCACGATGCTTGTCCTACATGTTTTGTATGAGATCATAAAGGCCGAAATATGCTATGACTGCGTTACTGTGTGGCCACGCAGTTGCTTCGACGATCTCGTGAACCTTTATAGTTCTCCGTCGGTTGGTGGGTGTCACAAAGCAATTACAAAAAAAAGATGGTGGACCAAACTCCGTAGATGGTCGTATTTGTACATAAAAGTTGTTTGTGTGACTTTTTTTTGCTTAGATTTTTTTTAAAGTTACAGAGACGGACACTGCAATGTAAAAACCCCATTATTGTAACTGAAAAATATGTCTGAGGGGATTTGCGAGATGTCTGAGCCAGCTATCTAATGTTAGCATGCTACTACCCACAAGGTAAACAGCGATAAAAGTTGTCTGTTTGACTTTTTTTTGCTTAGATTGTTTTTAAAGTTACCGAGAATTAGACACTGCAATGTAAAAATCGGTAAGCAGCATGGGTTGGACCAATCACAGCCCTTCAGTCTCCGTGGGCTCTCCGTCATTTAGACAGATAGTTACAAATCAGGCCACGGAGAGGTGCCCGGAGAGGGGTCTGCGTGTCTGCGTAAAAGGCCGACCATAAATCGGGCTCAAGCCATCCACTGTCTTGCCAACAGTTTTTGAGTTTGTATTTAGCATAGTTCAATGACTGTTTGTAAATGTTTGGGCATCCCTGAGCAAAATGTGCACTTTGGTGATTTTTGAAGTAAAAAGCAGTAAATACAACCCCTCCAGCAAACCGACAAACTCAAAAACCAGAATTTCTTCAAATGTTTATGCGATGTTACATTTTATTTAATGAAAATAGAAAAAGTTATTATGGCATGTGCAAAAGTTTGGGGCCTAAGAACATAATATAGTTAGGCCTTGTTTGACTCAAGTCCAATAGTTTGATGTCTGCTTGCTGCAGTTCCGGGTTCTACTGACTACAGGGGTGCCCAAACTTTTGCACCCAACTGTATTGTGTTATTCACAAGTGTTCCGTCATGTATTACAGCATCAGATACCAGTGTGGTGGAAGGAGAATCACAGATACAGATGGGCAGATTCATCTCTTTTTTACAGGTGAGCCTTGAACTAGGTTCAAAGTGAGATCCTCATTTACATAATATTGAAGGCACAAATGTATTAAATGTTTCTTAACATGGCGTTATGCTCTAGAATGGTCCTAAAAGACATGTTTTAGGGATTGATGGGTGATAATAGAGCCAATATATCAATATTATTTTTCATTATCTAAATGCTTGGTCAGTATGAAAAAAGTGGCTCTAACCTCATCAATCAATCTAGAGTTTCATCTTTGTCTGTCTTTTGTGTCCAATTCAGGAGCTGTCATGTTTTGTGTCTCGCTGCTTTGAAGTTGTGGTCAACATAGTTCATCAGTTGGCAGCTCTTTACAACAGTAACAAGTAAGTGTGTTTGTGTTTTCAGGCAGAACTGTTAACGCCACCAGTGTTTATAAGCACACGTTTCATTTTTGTGTTTTTTTGTAGGGGTGCAACTAAAATAATTGAATCTACTGGTGTTCACTTTCAGGTACTTGTGATGTGTTCCTATTTATAACTTCTCTGTAGAATTCAAATTCTTGACCTAAAGAAACGGATAGTGTTTAACACATTTGTGCAACTTCAAAACTTTCATGTAAAATACATAATTTGAATGTCTGCAGACAGTATATGAGCACCTGGGAGAGTTGCTCGTGGTTCTCATAACTTTGGACGAGATTATGGAGAATCACACAACCTTGAGAGACCACTGGAAGATGTACAAGAGGTGAGTATCGCCGTACCCCCTCTCATGGACGATGTACATCAGCTATACTGGAGTATATATATTGAGTATCGCCATACATGTGATGCACAGTGTTGAGGTCTGTCAACTCAAGTTTGAGATTTTCTTAATCTGTCCTTTGAATACCCCCTGTTCCATTATTTGTGTAATAATCATTATCACTTTTCAAAACTAAGTGCTCTTCAGGCCAGGATAGGGCAACTCTAACAGCAAATGTGTTTTGATGTGAATGAGCCTGTTTCCATTAACCCTAGTCACATTTTACTCTATACGTGTGGGATTTCCTATTTGAATGTTCAAAATTTGCATTAAAAAGTTGGATGGAAACCCAGCTATTGTTCACTGTTAAATGAATAGATGTTATTAACGCTGCCTCTTAACTGAATAGATGTAATTAACGCTGACTCTTAACTGAATAGATGTTATTAACGCTGCCTCCTAACTGCATTTGCTGTCACGGCACAGAGATCCACATGGATGCCAGGCGAGTCCACCAGTTCATTCTTTGTATTTCAACTCTTTCAGGTTACTGAAATCAGTGCATCACAACCCATCCAAGTTTGCCATTTCAGAAGAGAAGCTGAAGCCCTTTGAGAAACTGCTGCTGAAGCTGGAAGGACAGTTGCTGGATGGCATGATATTTCAGGTAGACTTTCTACTGCCCTAACAGTTCTTTAACATATTGATAATAAACTGCAGTATACTGGTTCTGTCCAGGACCTTGATGTCTGCATAACACCGTATGTTTTTCCAAATAGGCTTGTGTGGACCAAAGGTTCGATGATCCAGGAGAAGGCGTGTCTGTCTCTAAAAACACTTCATTTGCTGAGGAGTTTGGTCAGAACATCCGCACCATTTTTGCCAATGTTGAGTCAAAGCTTGGTGAGTTTACACTTGTGTGGCCTTGTTTCTAACACTACCACCAATACACTTTAATGTGTGTTGATAGTTCTGAGTGACGCGTTATGATTTGATTTCATGTTTGATTCATTTCCTTTTGTGGCTTTGATTGTGCCATTAGGGGAGCCTTCAGAGATTGACCAGCGGGACAAGTATGCCGGAGTCTCTGGTCTGTTTGTTCTGCATTTTCACATCTTCAGAACCGTGGACAAGAAGCTTTACAAATCTCTGCTGGATGTTTGCAAAAAAGTGTGTAGTGCTTTGTTTGTGGAATTTTACTTGAATATTAGCATATTTAGCATTTTCTTCTACAAGTGTGATCATTTAAAAAAACATCTAACAGCTTTAGAGAACGAGAGCATTCATTTTCTACAAATCCTTTGTGCAGGTACCTGCAGTGACTCTCACAGCCAACATCATCTGGTTCCCTGATGCCTTTCTCATCAATAAGGTTCCTCCTGCGGCCAAACTGATGGACAAGAAGAGTTTACAGAACATACGTCTACATAGAGACACCTTCTTACAGCAGAAGGCACAGTCACTCACCAAGTCAGTGAAAACCCTTTCTGTACAAGATGTTTCTACTTCTATGTCAGCCTTGTAAATACGTAGAGAATTAAGGTCAAATGTAGACGCCATGGGTCATCAGCGCAGTTGGAGAAATGACTCATTTAGATGTTTTTGCCACAGTATTCTCTGAAACATTTTGATTATGTAGAAAAGGAAATGTGTCTTCAGGTTCATAAGACTGCAATAGTCCAAATACTATGAAATAAGTCATTCTTACCCTCTGAAGTGTTTCTAGAAAGTACTTTCCTTTATTTTTAATTTAGACTTTACTTAAAGGTATAAAACGTGAATATGTTTTCAGGACTAAATCCAGTATTCATTCATACCAGACAATTCATCCAGTAGGTAATTTTCAGCATATTTTGTTCCTTGTACAGGGATGTCCAGTCCTATTATGTGTTTGTGACCTCCTGGATGATGAAGATGGAGTCCATCTTATCGAAAGAGCAACGGCCGGAGAAACTGGCAGAAGACCTGAGCAGCCGGTGCAACGTGTTTGTGCAGGTGAATAATGAGTGATGTTGGTGCTGTTTCTGCTATTGTTGCTTTTGCGAATATATTGTTAATGATATGTTTTTGCTAAATTTTTACTGCGTGAAATTGACTTTACTTTATAGTGTATCTAATTGCAGTGTCAGAAATATAGTATTTCACCACAGCTCCCATCATCCCAACCACTCACTCATCCTTCTCTAGGGTATCCTGTATGCTTACAGCCTGAGCACCATCATCAAGACCACCATGAACATGTACATGTCCCTGCAAAGGCCCATGACCAAGACCTCTGTGAAAGCCTTATGCCGGCTGGTGGAGCTGTTGAAAGTAAGCCATGATTACTAATATCTTACAAATAAATAAATGAATACTCATACACAGATCATTTCATAATCAGGTGTTGATCTCAAAATTAATAATTAAAATAAAATAAAATAAATTACATGTTCAAATGCTTCATCAAAAGAGTTACTGAACAAGAGCTGACTGCTTGGTGTTTTTTTTTCAGGCGGTAGAACACACATTTCACCGGCGTTCCATGGTCGTGGCTGATTCTGTGTCTCACATCACCCAACAGTTGCAGTCCCAGGCCCTCACAGCCATTGCCCATGCCAAGGTGAGCCTCCTCTCTGACAGATGTTCTTAACTCAAACATGTTGCATTGAGGCAGAACACTTGGCTTTTAGAAGAGCAAACCTACAGTTAAACATCTCTCTCATCTGTAGCTTTTAGAATAGTAAACCTACAGTTAAACATCTCTCTCATCTGTGGCTTTTAGAATAGTAAACCTACAGTTAAACATCTCTTTAATCTCTCCCTCACCTGTGGCTTTTAAAACAGCAAACCTACAGTTAAACATCTCTTTAATCTCTCCCTCACCTGTGGCTTTTAAAACAGCAAACCTACAGTTAAACATCTCTCTCATCTCTCTCAACTTTGGCTTTTAAAACAGCAAACCTACAGTTAAACATCTCTCTCATCTGTAGCTTTTAGAATAGTAAACCTACAGTTAAACATCTCTCTCATCTGTGGCTTTTAGAATAGTAAACCTACAGTTAAACATCTCTTTAATCTCTCCCTCACCTGTGGCTTTTAAAACAGCAAACCTACAGTTAAACATCTCTTTAATCTCTCCCTCACCTGTGGCTTTTAAAACAGCAAACCTACAGTTAAACATCTCTTTAATCTCTCCCTCACCTGTGGCTTTTAAAACAGCAAACCTACAGTTAAACATCTCTTTAATCTCTCCCTCACCTGTGGCTTTTAAAACAGCAAACCTACAGTTAAACATCTCTTTAATCTCTCCCTCACCTGTGGCTTTTAAAACAGCAAACCTACAGTTAAACATCTCTCTCTCACCTTTGGCTTTTTTTGCTCAGTGGTTGTCTGCTCCTTAAGACCAGATTTGCCTTGATCACTGATGATCACTGAAGGTCACATGTTGCCCTGCCAAATAAACAGTGCTTCCATGCTGTCTTCACCTCCATGGCAGAAAAGAGTCATATCAGACAAGAAGTACAGCGAGCAGCGGCTGGACGTGCTCTCCGCTCTGGTATTGGCCGAGAACACTCTGAACGGGCCGAGCACCAAAGAGCGCAGACTGGTGGTGTCACTGGCACTCAGCGTGGGAACGCAGATGGTAAGGCACTGATCCCGTGGGGGGGGGGGAAGTAGGGGTAGAAAGATTCCACTCAGTGTTGATTAAAAGAGGAAATGTTAAGGTTTGTTGTCCACAAAAACAATAATGAGTATAGACTTAAAACAACAATGTGATTGTGAAATAGTTTCCCCAGTGTTCCTGTGCATTGTCCTTTGTTTTAAGTCTTCCATTGCATCTGCTTACGTTTCTCTGGTCATGACGAATAGAAACAACTGCCATACATAGAATGCACATATATATTATGCAACGCCACTGTTTGGTTAGTCTGCACACACCGTCATATATAGTTATATTGCACCTTTAAGCTGTCAGTATCATTCTTTAGCTTGGACTACTACTATTTCACTCAACTGCAAGGTGCTAACAACACCAAGGTTATGGGTTCAATACCCAGGGAACACACATACTGATCAAAATGTCTGTCTTTACAATACTGCTGCTAACTTCGTACAAAACCTCCTCGATGACTAGATGTGAATGTACAGTGTCCTTGTCAAGTACTGTTTCTATCACAGAAAACCTTCAGGGATGAAGAGCTACTACCCTTGCAGTTGGTTCTTAAGAAGCTGGACTTAATCAGTGAATTGAGGGAAAGGTATGTGCCAGTGAATAGCTCCTTTCTCAAAGAAAGACAAAGATGACACACATTTTTC
Source organism: Clupea harengus (assembly GCF_900700415.2). Classification (NCBI taxonomy): domain Eukaryota; kingdom Metazoa; phylum Chordata; class Actinopteri; order Clupeiformes; family Clupeidae; genus Clupea; species Clupea harengus. The sequence goes on from NC_045154.1 coordinate 1,561,784, forward strand.
CTGTGAAATGACTGTGAAATGAATGCTAAACTACAAATATTCAGATGCAGCATAACAGAAGATCTCTTTCTCCCAGGGTGAAAATTCAGTGTGACTGCAGTTTTCTGTATTGGCACCGTGCCGTTTTCCCGATCTACTTGGACGATGTGTATGACCATGCTGTTGATGCTGCACGGATACACGTAAGACTCCTTAAAGCATCTGTTTGTTGTTCCACACTGTGGCTGTGGAGCTCTTGCTCATTCTTCTTGTTCTCTGGCTGTTGTAGTACATGTTCCTCTTGTTCTCTGGCTGTTGTAGTACATGTTCTTCTTGTTCTCTTGTTCTCTTGTAGTACACGTTCTTGTTCTCTTGTTCTCTTGTAGTACATGTTCTTGTTCTCTTGTTCTGTTGTAGTTCATGTTCTTCTTGTTCTCTTGTTCTCTTGTAGTACACGTTCAGTGCCCTCAGAGACAGTGTGCCAACCATGATGCACGCCAAGCACATGGACTCATGCGACCAGCTGCTAGAGAGCTACGACGCTGAAATCATGGAGGTCTTCAAGGAGGTAAGAGACAAAGAAGGAATGCAATGAAATTGCAAAAGAGCCTGAAATGTTCTGGAAGACAAGCTCAGGATTTCAGGGTTACATTTTTTTTCGTCATTCCCCCCTTCCATCCTCTCTCTCTCTCTCTCCCTCTCTCTCTCTCGCTCTCTCTCTCTTCCTTCCAGCACTTGTTGGACAAGCTTTGCAAGGAGATTGAAAAGGACCTGCGCCTCTCTGTGCACAGACACCTCAAGCTGGATGACAGAAACCCGTTCAAAGTGGGCCTTAAAGACCTGGCCCACTTCTTCACCCTGAAACCCATCCGTTTCTTCAACCGCTTCATTGATATCAAAGGTAGACCTTAAGATCGCTCTGGACAGAGATGTACTCACCTTTGTACATGTTCGACTGTGGTGACCGCTCTGGACAGAGATGTACTCACCTTTGTACATGTTCGACTGTGGTGACCGCTCTGGCACACAGGACAATATACTCTATTGTTACACTTGTAATGATTGGACGAGCACCAGTGCAGGCAAACATACTCTATTGTTACACTTGTAATGATTGGACGAGCACCAGTGCAGGCAAACATACTCTATTGTTACACTTGTAATGATTGGACGAGCAGCAGCAGTGCAGGCAAACATACTCTATTGTTACACTTGTAATGATTGGACGAGCACCAGTGCAGGCAAACATACTCTATTGTTACACTTGTAATGATTGGACGAGCAGCAGCAGTGCAGGCAAACATACTCTATTGTTACACTTGTAATGATTGGACGAGCAGCACCAGTGCAGGCAAACATACTCTATTGTTTCACTTGTAATGATTGGACGAGCAGCAGTGCAGGCAAACATACTCTATTGTTACACTTGTAATGATTGGACAAGTAACAATGCAAGCAAACATCTGGGCCGTGTTGAACTGAAGGTTTGCATGTGCATAAAAATAGTCAAGACATGTAATTGTAGTCTCATTAAAGAAACAGTCCTGACCCCCTGCACCCTGTTATGTCCTCTTCAGGAGGTTGTTTGATATGGTTGGTATTGTACCCTCATGCCTTGTCTTTGTACCTCCATGTGTTTTTTACAGCATATGTGACTCACTACTTGGACAAAACCTTCTACAATCTGACGACTGTGGCTCTGCATGACTGGGCTACATACAGTGAGATGAGGAACCTTGCTACCCAGCGCTACGGACTGATGATGACGGAGGCCCATCTCCCCAGCCAAACCCTAGAGCAGGTCAGCCAGCTAGAGGCTCTTGAATAATGATTCATGGTTGGACTTCACAGTCCAGTTCTAACCTCAGTGTTGTTGCCCTGTAACAGGGGCTGGATGTCTTGGAGATCATGAGGAACATCCATGTGTTTGTGTCACGCTACAACTACAATCTCAACAACCAGGCAAGGTCTTTTTCAGTCGCTTATCTTTCACTGACCTTGTGGGTCTTTCTATGTACTTTAATGTTCTTTTTGTTGTTCACGCAGATCTTCATTGAGAAGACCAGCAACAACAAGCATCTAAACACAATCAACATCCGACACATTGCTAACTCTATCCGCACCCATGGAACTGGAATCATGAACACCACAGTAACTTTTTTTTTTTTTAATATATCGCCATGGGAGGATAACTTGCAATGATTTTGCCACACCTAATTATATTTAGTCCAATGTCATCATTTACTAGTTTGAAATTTAAAAAAAAACTAGACATGTTTTATGTTCATAGGCCACAGTAGGTTCAAGCTTTAACCTGCTAAAGCAACCTTTGATCTCTAGGTAAACTTCACATACCAGTTTCTCCGGAAGAAGTTCTACATTTTCAGTCAGTTCATGTATGACGAGCATATCAAGTCCAGACTCATCAAGGACATCCGCTTCTTTAGGGAGACCAAAGATGAGTCGGATCAGAAGGTAAGATCCTGTTTCCAGCCTCTTTCCAGCCTCTTTTTGGCCTCTTTTCCCCTTGTGTGACATGCAAATGATGGCTTGTTGATACAGTTGACTTTTGTTGTATGGTTGATTGTCTGTTGGCCTGTTTCTTCTTTTTGGCTGGCGTTATGAATGCAGTACCCCTTTGAGAGAGCAGAGAAGTTCAACCGAGGCATCAGAAAGCTGGGCATCACACCAGAGGGCCAGAGCTACCTGGATCAGTTCAGACAGTTGATCAGCCAGATAGGTGAGTGCACTGCAGAACACAAAGAGATTGATCAGCCAGATAGGTGAGTGCACTGCAGAACACAAAGAGATTGATCAGCCAGATAGGTGAGTGCACTACAGAACACAGAGAGATTGATGCACAGCCATAATCAACTCCTAACATATTGCAATAGCTCAGTGTTACTCCCTTCCTATATTAAAGATACATGATATTAAGACGTTTTTTTAGGAAACTAGTTTTTGTTTCTTCAAATTCATGTTGATGGTATATGGTCACGTGAAGGGGCTATAATCGCATCTGAACAGCGTTTACAAGACAAGGCACAGTGTGGCCAAATACTTGACACTCATGTTCGTGGGGTTGGTAAAGGATATCCCATGAATGGGATTTGGCCGTTGGCACGAGACCGGAGGCCAAGTAATCACAGCCATGGGGATGTCCTTGACCAACCCCACAAACCAGAGCGCCATATTGCTTAAGTGTTAAGTGTAGTAGAAGGAATGTCCAATCAGAAATGAATAAATCATTCGACTGGATCAAACTCGCTAAGTATAAATTGCTGTATTACAAAAGACAAGAGTACCTCTTTCAATTGCTCCTCTCCTTGTAGGCAATGCAATGGGCTATGTGCGGATGATTCGCTCGGGGGGTCTACATTGCTGCAGCAGTGCTATCAGGTAAAAAGAGATTCAAAAGTGTTGTTTTGTTCTCTTAGAGAAGGTGTTCTTTCATCATTAGCTTAGAGCTTGTAAGGGTACACAAATACATTATGTTTGACATTTTTTTTTACTTTTTTTTTTTTTAAGATTTGTTCCCGACCTTGAGGATATAGTGAACTTTGAGGAACTGGTGACAGAGGAAGGCCTTTCAAAGGAAACTCAAAAAGCTGCCAGGTAATTTTTCTTGAATAGTTATCCACTGACATAGGTCATTCTTATCTAATAGTTATCCACTGACATTGGTAATTCACTAGAAAAGGCATTCAAAGCACCCTCTGACTTCCAGCCTTCTAGACGCGGTCCTCGGTGATTTGACCAGCAACTCTGCAGAGGGCACAGAATACTTCAAGATGCTGGTGGGGGTGTTTGCTCCAGAGTTTCGCAGTGTGAAGAACATGCACCTCAGGAACTTCTACATGATTGTCCCGCCTCTGGTGAGTCTCAGACTTGTCTTGTCAGTGTGACCGTATCTTCTCATACTGGTGATTTGATATAGACAGGGACTCAGACTCAGTTTTAATCTACCATACTCTGCTTTTCAGACTGTCAATTTTGTTGAGCACTCAATTGGTTGCAAAGAAAAACTAAACAAGAAAAACAAAGGCGGGGCAGCCTTCACAGATGATGGCTTTGCCATGGGTATGTGGACATTTTGTGTCAGGCTGTGTGTGAGCCGAATAGTTCTTTTTCTCTATTCAGTGTGTATCTCAGTAGCCCTTCGTGTTTAATGTTTGTTATGTGTTGTTTTTCGTTGTATGTTTCTGGATGGCATAGGGGTGGCCTACATCCTGAAACTTTTGGACCAGTACCAGGAGTTTGATTCCCTCCACTGGTTCCAGGCCGTGCGGGATAAGTATGTGAAGGAGATGAATGCCGTGGTGAAGGAGCAGAACGTCCAGGCCACCAGCCAGGACGAGAAGCTCATGCAGACCATGAACCTCACTCAGAAGAGGCTGGATATCTACCTGCAGGTAGGATCTGACACAGACAAGGGAATGGTGTTGCTGTGGCTCAGGTGTGGATCCGATAACCAGGGAGCACTTATACTGAGGACCATGTGTATCTGTGTAATACTGTAAGTCACTGTAGGAAGTGTCTGCTATATGAAGCCAGTTACTAAAGAAATGTTTGGCATCCGGTCACAACTCAATCGATCTAGGTTGACCAGACGTTCTGTCCTTCTCAAGTCAGTCTAGTGTTTCAGCACCTATCCAGGTGTCAACCTGCTTTTTCTTTTTTTAAAGGTGTATGTAGCAAACTGGGTCTAACCTGCACCCTGACCGCAATGCCTTAGAGCCAGACTCCTTGGTGTGGCAGTCAGGGCACATACTCAACTGTAGTGGCATCACACCGTACATTCTCTCATATTCAAAGGGTAAAAAGGACAAATGGGTTGTGAGTTTCACTCCAGGTGGGCTTGTAAACGAGATAGTTCATCCCCATAATGTTGATCTAGCTGGTTTCTGGCTTTATGCTGTATTTCCAAGAGTAGTGATGACCGATTATTACAGATTGTGGGCCAATGAAGCTTGGATATTTTCTGATGTGTGTGTGAAACATACATATAAACTATTTGCGGTCTGAACTACAAAGCCTTCTCCTTCCCAACAGGAGTTTGAGCTACTCTATTTCTCCTTGAGTAGCGCACGGATCTTCTTCAGGGCCGACAAGACAGCAGCTGAAGAGATTCAGGAGAAGAAGGACCGAGGTGAGTGAAGTATTTTATCAGCAACTACCTCACGTTGTCGCCTTCCTTCACATAAATTCAAGTTATCTGATCTAACACTTTATTTCCATGGCTTTATGATGTGTTAATAATAATAATAAAAGATAATTTGCAGTTAGATTGTTCAGTGATTTTGATTTGGGTAAATAATTGGATAAATTGATTTGTTTCCTTGTAGAAGTGTTCTTTAGAGGCAACGCTGCATCTTCTACTGAGGCTACAGCCTCTGAGTCCAGCTCAAAATGATTATCACTCTGCTCCGAGATCACTTAAGAACTGTGAATGGACCTGACCTATGAATGTGAAGACCAATACACACTGGCAGTTTGGGTCAAAACTGCCAGAGCAGAGATGGTTTCTAAGGATAACTTGAACATGGACATGGAGCTCTGAGGTGATCGGGGTAGAGAAACGAATGTAGTTTTTTGTAGTGCTTCTGAGCTCTTCAGTGCTAGCTGACCGATCAGACAGCATTTTGACTAATACATATTGATATCATTCTTTTTTGATAACACTGTCTTTCTGCAGTGTGTCTGCTTGTTTGTTGTAATTTGGTATGTTCCACTAAAAAGATGGTAGGCTGTTTAAATACAATTACCACAGATACTTTATGTACAGATCTGTTTTTTTTTTTCTCTCCATAGCCCAATGTACAAACAGAAAAAGCAACTCGAACATCACCAATTAGATGTCTGTGGAACTCCTACATAGAAATAACAGTCAAACACAATTTTCTACTTCAGATATCCAGATAAAAGATGCTAAGATTAAAGCACCATTTGGAATAGTTGGAAAACAAATGATTTGAAACCCTTTCCTCCACAGCACTGTGACTGTCCCAGACTTGAGTAATCAGTGGTTTCTCTTATGTTTGAATGTGTTTCCAGTTCTCTAAAATCCCAGCTATAACAACAGGATATACTTTGTCAGCTATAGCATCTTGATAATCATGTTACTGTTACATGCTATGTTTTGTTGCTTTCATTCAGTGTTATTTGAACACATCCCAATCAGATAACTTGGGTAAACAGACATGTAATCCATAGCCCAATTTAATTTCTTAGACGCATACAGTGGCTATGCCTGCTTAAATGGCTTCAAATGTTTGGCAAAAGGAGAAAAAAATTAAAACAAGAAATAGCCTTTTCAATCCATGGGTTCCACATGTGCCTATAATCTTCAGCATAACTTGGTCTTGGAAGATGAATTTTAAGTAAATAATTTTATTCATAATTAAACTAGTGGATCAGATTCAAAAACATCTTACTGGGACAGCTTAATGGTTCCTATGTAAAATGAAAAAATCAAGAGAGTATCTACCATAGCTACCAAGTACTGCTTACAGTTCAGATTGTTTTGGGTCGTTTTTCATAACATTCCAAAGTGTTTCTTGCCAGCCTTTTGTAATGTGTGAGCACATTTATATGCATATATTTGTCAAAATAACCTGAGTAAATATTTTATTGAAAATGTGTGATTGTTTTGGCATATCTGTGAATACCAACATGCTGTCCTTGTTTACCATTTGGTTAATACAGCCGTATGTTTCTCAGTAAGTACTAAGTTTGGATGCATATATATATATATATATGCAGCTAGGCCTTTCTTGAGTAATGTGTTTAGTGTGCTGCTAGACTGAAAAATAGAACTCAACACAATCATTGAGGAAAACTTGTAGCTTTAATACAAATAAAAGAACTTGGAACATGGTCAGAAAATACAAGATTGTGTTTAAAGTAGTACTAGCAATTCTGTTTTTACCTATGAAAGGCTGTCAATTTAAAAGCTGGTCATGAAACATCTCCAACCTGGTCACTTTGGGTTTCGATGTCCTTGGATAGCTTAAATCAGGCCTTCCTTTCAGTCTCGCTTAATTGTCTTGGTCATAAGTGCACAGGGTAACGGATGCGACCTCTTGTCCATCACTTCCACCAGTATCCTGTTTCATCAACATAATGCCAACCTTGCCACCCTCATAAAAACGAGGTGGCAGGGCTTTTTTTTTCTTTCCAAAATAGACATTGAATATATATATAGATCACTATATATATACTTATATATTATATATACACATTCATACATACATATCTTTATTTATGTGATGTCCAAAAATTAAAAAATGTACACATTTATTACAAAATTGTAACAAAGACTGGAAAGTGTTTATCATTCAGTCTGCAACGATGAAGCTTGATGATTTCACAACCTTTCCATGAAGGATTGTCCAGAGGTTGTGTGAAACGGTCACTTAAACAGTCTCTGGTTTGTAATTACTTGAGGTGGGGCTGAGCACCCGTTCAGGTCACGTTCCTCCAGAGAGAGTGCTTCTGGGGCCATACTGCTGGGTTGTGGGAATGTGTCACACTAATGGATAGGAAAGAAGTGAAGATGCAAAGAGAACTGAACATTTTCCCACGTAGAAAAAAGGACAACTTTTGTGTTCCTTTATTACCAAGTAGTGCAACAATGAACATTGCATGTCTTCTGTTCTGACAATGTTGTAGTAGTAGCTGTACTTATCCGTGCTGCTGATTTCAGTTCTGTACGCTTTGGAAAACTAAAGCATATAGCCTTTGTTCTGTCACTGAAGCATGTCCTGTACTGTCATTTCTCCTGCCTTGGGCCAGCTGGGCATCTGGCTTGAGGTGTAAACAAAACAGACCCTGCTGAAATGAAATGAGAAGTCAACAAAACAGGGTGGCGGGGGAAGGGGTGGTGTGGGGGGGGTAAAACCTGAATGAATGTGACGCTAGAGAGTAGCGTGGAAGTGGTGAGGGCCTCTCTCTCTCCCCTTTGGTGGTACTCCAGCCCAGCCCTCCCAGTCCATTGCCAGGTTGGTGTGGACTTTAAAACCAGCATCACTGAGCGGCAGCAGCAGCAGCAGCAGCGGTGTTTGTGAGTAAGGACAGCCCCTCTGCTTGCACCCGCCGTCTCAAGAGCAGGGGAGCCTCAGAAGGCCTGCTGTGCTGGGTTGTAGTTAAATGTCGTTGGCACATGTGGCCGTTCCTCTAGCTTGTCGTATTCAAGGTGAAATTCCTGGGAGACAGACATTTATACTGTAAGCATCATTTTTTTTTTTATACTGTGTTTTTTTTTTTTTATTACTGGAATTCACAGACTGAACTTCAAGCCACATAACCATCTTGCCTGGTGACAAACCCATTTGATTAGATGATATACGCTACTGATAAATTAAAACAAAATTTTATTGATAAAGTTTAGACATTGTTGATGTAAATAGTATAGCTGGAAATGCCTGATTCCTAATAGAATATCTACATGGGTGTACATTTCCTGCAGCAATCACTATGCTGTGAGCTAATCCTACATAATCATGGTCCAGTTTTTAATCAGAGAAGACTTTTGCAATTCTGTCTGAAGGTGAAGCACTGGCTTCTTTGGGCTATGTGTGGGTTCAATTAGAATCCTTCTTTAAAAAGGTGTCAAACAAGAAACTGACTCAACCTCACAGAACAGTGTACATTTGATTGAACCACAATAGAAAGAACCCTGGGAGGGCCTCCTCTGCAACAGTGGAGGGATGACTATGGAATGCTGACCTTCTAGGCAACGTTTATCAGAAAATCATATCTGGGTAACATAAGGAAAATATTTAAATGGTCAACATAAAAAAAACTGGATGGGTGGTGACTGGAAACAAGTCTACAGACAAATCTCCTGTGTGTGAGGTGGTGTTCAAAGAAAAGAAAATGTGTGGGGCACAGAAAAAAATGAAAGGACGCTCAAGGTGTACTTGATGCCATAAGTCAAGCACGGTAGAGGAAATGTGATTGTCAGGGGGGTTTGGTGCTAGTCATGTACTAGGAAATGTACAAAGTAGAAGGAATGATCCAGTGCACTGTTCCAAATTATGCAAGAACTATTAAGGGAAGTAGTCATCAGCTGATATTCAGCCTGTGAGATCGGCCAGTACAATCCCATGATCTTGACCCCATCGAGCTGTGAAAGCAACTTGACTGTGTGATGTGATGAATGTTTAATGCTGCAAGTGGAGGAGTGCAGAAAATGATTGGAAATCTATATTTCGAACCGCCAATCAATGAATGACTTGACTACATTTTGTAGTCATTGTGCAGTTTATTTGATGGATAAAAAGATGAGTTTTCAAGAAAAATTAAATCAAGGACAAACTGGGGGTGGGGGTGGGGGGAACAATCTTAATGGCAGAACTGTGTACCTGAATACACTGCACTTTGAATGCTGGGAAAAAATGGTCATATACCAAACTATTTTGGTCTTTCAGTGTTATCATTGTTTCACATTTCAAAACTGACTAACAATCACCAGCTTGACTTCCAACAATTGTTGCTTTCACTGCAATGAATGTAGAAGCATTGTGTCAGTCTCTATACTTTAAAAGGTGCTATAAGTAAAACATTTAGTTTAAAAAGCACCAGTGAGTCACTGTAGTGAAAGCAGCAAGGCAAAGCAAGAGTGCCGTCACTGGCTTAAGCCCACAGTCAGAAATTGTGTTTTTAATTGTTTAAATCCCATTTCCGAGGCTAAAATAAGAACAGTTTGTTTGTTAATTTGTGGAGAAATGGAATGGATCAGACTGGTATCCCATCAGCGAGCCCACCACAGGAGAAAGGACAGTGGAGGCCGATGAAGAAGCAGGATAATGTCATCAGAGGACCCGATGGACAGCCCAAGCATCAACAAGTAGCTCAGTAGCAAGCTAACATTAATGATTAGACCATCAGCTAGCTCCAAAGGTTGAGTGCTTAAATGAAGACGTAAAGGGGTCTGTTTACCTCGACTAAGTTAATGCAAGGTATAAATATCAGTTGATGGAGACACTAATGGTAGCTAAGATATCTTTCAATCATATAAATGTTGTCATGCTACATGCCTTCAGCTTCCCCCACCTGGGCCCAACGGAGGAGGAGGAGGTAGGGGTGTACATATGTAGTCATACCTTTGGTAATGCTCCACCCCCATTTTGATTGGGGTGGAGAGTATGAAATAATTTAGAGATCGCTAGCCGACAGCTAGTCAGGCTTACATACAGCCCTATAAAGTCATCTTTGATAACACAGATGAGAAAACCTAACTAAGATGATATATTTGGGCTCAGAGTTCATGTACAGTCTAGAGATCAGTTGTTATGGACTGCCTGGGGGGAAAAGTGTGTTGGAGAAGGTCAGCCAAGTCACTGCCGTTACCTTAGCTACTTTCCTCCAGTTAAGACAGTCAAAGAAGTAGTACGTCCCCCTCTCGTAGGCGTTGGTCTTCAGGGTGGGCTCCATTCCCGGGGCCCTTGTGATCCAGACACGCTCCTCTTTATGGTACCTCCAGTCCCTGTTGAAACTTTTAGTACAGAGGCCCAAAGAATGTCTAAAATAATCCATCAACAATATTGTTTGAAAAAAAAAAAAAAACAACAACAGCAGAATTGTCTGGTTGCTGACAAAGTGTGATTACAGTCACACTTAAATCAGGACATACCCAACATCCATCAACACCGGACATACTACAAAACTCAATGCAAAAGAGACGGTACCTGTAGGGGTGCAACAGTATGGGATGACGGTATACCATGACACTAACTTGTGTCGGACAGCATGTTGTCATGTACAGTAACATACAGGGAAAGGTTGTGACTTCACCTAAATATATGTAATCATTATGTAATGCTTCTGGCTATGTAGAGAACCTGTCACCTATCAGAGTTAGAACGTTTGCACGGGTCTGGATGCATAGAGAGTGATGAGCAGGAAGGAAGGTTAGTTGAAATCTTTTAAGAATCGCTAACCCCATCCCTGAGGCTGGCCTTGGTCCACTGGAGAAATGGGTTTGGAGTTTCACAACCATTTAATGTGAGGAGGAACCAGTGTTGATACTGGCAGGAGGGGGTTAAATGGAGTTGGGTTCTGACCAGCAAAACAGATTAAGTGTGAACACAGCCAGTATTGGTTTTACTCAAAAAAACGACAGTTTGGACATTTGGAGAAAGTATGACGTTTACTGACTACCCGTTCAATACATCCAATGCACTGCAATCATAGGCTAACACTGACCCCATCTCCACCTCCAAAACCTACACGATATTTGCATCGTAGGTGGCATATTCGAGAAGAAATATATCAAACAAACATGTCCACACTCATGCAGATGCTTTGGCGCATTTTATTAATGCGTACCTTAAACGATGAACCTGTACTCATTTATGATTCAAATATCTGAAGTTGGTTCAAACTAACCTTATTTTTATTGAGGAGAGGTCTGAGCTCATACTGTGATAGTCATGATACAGAGTTGTACCATTATTATACTGTGAATTTGTTATACCGTTGCACCCCTAGCTACTTGTAAATACCTTGAACAAAGTAAAAAGCCAAACTTACAGCTCTACCGCTGCTAGGAGTTGCAAGAGATCTCCTCCATTCATGTAATATAGGTAGAAAAGAAGATCTTCCCCGTAACGAGCCAACTTGATGGCAGCCAGCTGTTGGAGTAGAACCAGTGTGCGTTAGACATGCTCCACGTGATATAGCCACACATATCTGCCTGAACTAACTTCAGCATATTTACTTTAAAGTGTAACCAGAAAATAATCACATTGATGACATGTACAATCATGAGTAAACACTATAAAACGGTTATGTTCAACACATATTCCATTTCTTTTTTAAATCAAAAACAAGTATGCTGACCAAATAACATGCAACTACTAGTGGATACATACCTTATCCCTTATGTGAATGTTGGTCAAGTACTCTGACGGGACATGAAAGTCTTTAAATAAAAAGAAAAAAAAAATGTATTACTTGTGACAGAACAACATTAATTCTATACATTAAATAGCAAATGTTGTGCCTCTGGTGGCTTGCATGGGCTCTTACCAATGTCCTGTGGTCGACACGGCGCCGAGGCCCACGGAGAGGCAAACTTAGGGTACAGATTTCTGTCAAAGGAGGCTCTGGTTATAAGACGTTATAGCTGAATGGTTCAGTTAATTTAGTACTTTTTTCTCTGTTTTTCCTGTCTTTCGTGCCAGGATATCCAAAGGCAATGTTCTCTTAGAGCATAAGAGTTCACATCAAAAATACTGAATGGCAAAATATGTGTACAAATCTTTTGTAATGCAGAAAATTAAGATAACTTTCAAGGGGGTTGAATAGTTTTGAAACATCAACCAAATGTGTTTTTTTGGTGAAAAGAACGGCCTGTTTGAACAGTAAAGGTGAGCAGTCCATCTATGTTTAAGATTAAATGAATAACACAGAACCTAAAGAACAGTCATGCTTTTAACCCACTGGGCCATAGAAGTTGGCTCAAATTGTACAGTAAAAATAGGTGGATTTAATTAAAAACCAAGCCATTACTATGGACCTGACGCCCACGAAATAGAACCGCGTTTTAAACTTTGGCATCGTCAGACGCCGCTAGTGGGCATTCCCCCATTAAAAATAACTAAATGCTAAACCCGGGCGTCGCTAACAAGAACTAAATGCTAAACCCGGGCGTTCCCCCGCTAAAAATAACTAAATGCTAAACCCGGGCGTCGCTAACAAGAACTAAATGCTAAACCCGGGCGTTAGTTGCTGCTAGCTGCTGCCTATTCCCTCATGACACCAACATGACATAACGGCAGACAAATCACAGCTTTCAATGCGAGGGGGAATGGGGTTTTGGTCTCCAGTGCATTTTGAAACATTGTTTCTATGCACACTTGACCATAGTGAAGGGTTGCTGAGGAGTCAATACACAATACAGGTCAGTGGATATATACCATAAAGCCATCTTACTCTGGAGAGTTGAGATTGAGACCTAGTGTTGTTAGGTCACTTCCTAGTGCCAAATGAACCATCCCAGGGTCCGTCTCGGCTGCCCGGATGAAGGTCAACAGTCCAATCATGCCAAACTGGTCCGTCACCATCCCAGAGGGAATATTGGTCACCTTGCCTAGGCATCATAGTAGTTGAAAGACAAATATTGAACATCCTGCCCCTCAATGGTTACCATGATCTATGTCATTCATTACATATAGCCTACTACATTTACATTACTACAAAATGTATTCATTTTGTATTATGGTTAAGATAAACATTTTTATCACTGTGCATCTAACCCATGACCTTGGTGTTGTTAACACAGAGTTCTACCAGCTGTGCTACATGAGCGTACAATTTCCTACTGGTACCACCTACTAATCTGTACTCTGGTTTTACTGGCAGTCTTCAGATTTGTATTATGAATTGATTATGAATGTATGTTAGAGCACAGCTCACCATCAGGTAAAACCTGAATCCCTTTCTTCTGCTGGTTGTTATTCTGTGTTGATGAGGCCTTATCACCAGGGAACTTGGGTCCGTCCACACTAGAACTGATCTTGCCTGAGGAGTTCAGATTCTGTTGAAGGAAAAAACAGAACATGCTGGACATACGGTCACAACTCAAGAACAGGATGTTATGCATACAATGGCTCAGAGTAAATTGCTAGTCTTATCTGGATTACTTGTACCTCAAAGGCGTCTTAACACCCTTTCACATATGGAACCCTATAACACTGCTGAATAGAAATAACCCAATAAAGATACGGAATATGGATACTAAGCTTGTACTCCCGTGAGACACACAAGACTGTAAGATGCCCAAGAAGGCAAAAGGAGGGAGGAACTCCCAGAACATAGACACTGGTCCTGTTCCTAATGTTTCACTGTGAGTGGGGAGGAACTCCCAGAACATAGACACTGGTCCTGTTCCTACTGGTTTCACTGTGAGTGGGGAGGAACTCCCAGAACCTAGACACTGGTCCTGTTCCACTGTGAGTGGGGAGGAACTCCCAGAACATAGACACTGGTCCTGTTCCTACTGGTTTCACTGTGAGTGGGGAAAAGGCTTTAAAAGTTGGCAAATATGGGTACTGTGACAACGTTAACGATGTTGCTTATTTTATGTTAAACTTTTGGCATTGAGGAAAATCTTTACACTTAACAAAAGTTTGGAATCAATGTCAATTTTCCTTGTTTTTGAGATTTTGATCAACTAAAGACAGTCCTCAATTCTGGCAAAAGATTGTTGATATTTGAACCGTTTGTTTGTTTTCCAATTACAGAGCCAGGACTGTTAGAAAAACACTCTGGAGGTCAGAGTGCACACACAGAACAGGTCACTAGAGGACTGTGAGGAGTGATCTGCCAATGTATACTGTAGTTTGAAAACAGTACTTGAACAGCTGGTACATCAACACAGGCCCATGTCTGCAACCACTCACTTCTCCTGTGTTCCAAAGGCACATAATGTGAGCTAATCCTAAATGATCTTGTTACGGTGATTATGATGATCAAGTATGGTGGTAAATGTCATTGATTTTCTGACAATTAATAACAATATGTTCACTCGATTTTATACTGATCTTTGGGCTCAATATGTGCTAATGCAGACCAGGACTGTAGAGACAGATGTCTCTACACAGGTGTCACTTACTGATTTGCCGTCATCAGTAGTTAATGTGGAGTCCTTATAATTTGCCCCAGGAAGTGCAGGGAAGTCCTCATTATGGATGGAGAAATCTTGAGATTGTTCATTCGATGGCTTAGTCACCATCCCAACTAAAGCCAAGAGAAACCATGAGTACTCAGATATCCTTAGGATCACCATTGGGATTCTATGAAAAGGCTACAGGTCAAGCTGACATTATACTATATGACAAACACTCATATCCATGTATGTATGTATGTATGTGTACCATAGGGCGCTCTACCAGCCAGTGGGTTGTGGAGTGGAGTAGGATTGCCTCCTTCCCTCCGACTTCTGTCTGCCAGCGCTGGGAAGTCTGAAAGATCTAGCCCCGTCACATTTTCACTCCCATCTGTCACAGAATGAGGAACCATTTTTAAATTGTATTATACGATAGACGGTACTATTCAATATTCTTCTTTCGTTCTGTCACTAGTACTCCTGCGACATGCTTGAGAGAAATCTGAAGGGTTTCTAATAAATGGGGAATCTGCTCTGAGAGTCACTAACCTGTTCCATTGAAGATGTTACTTGATAGTGAGCTGTTCATCCCAAACGCCTGGTTCCTGTTCATTCCAAAACCAGACATACTATGGAAAACACAGAGTCATATTAAAGAAGACCTACTATGCTTTCTGTTTTTCCCTTTCCTTAAGTGTGTTGTACAGCGTTCTTTCATTCAAATGGTCGGCAAACTTACAAAGCCAAAAGTACACACCAGAGGGAGTTACTCTCTCCCACAGAAACTACTTTTCTCAGCTGCCTGAAACACCTTGTCAGAATACCAGCCCTTTTCTTTTGTAATAAGATGATGCAATCATCACTGGATCACTGAAGCATGTAAATATATTCTAGTAATATAAAATAAAATGATGAGCACTGAAAATAAGCATAATACATCATCTTTAATGAATGCAATAAGCATAATCCAGGAATAAATTGGAACTTAATTTAAAAACCTACAAAAGTCATTTAAATTTAGACATATTTCAGTATATCATTACCATGTTGTATCTGGCCAATCCTTTTTTGACCTCATTCAATATTATACTATAGAAATCTTCTAAAAACAGTATAATATTCCAGATTATTTTCAGCATATATATTAATTACACATCATAGTAACCTCTGAGGCTCATAAATGATTTGTGGATCATGGCTGATAAAGCACAGTGTTCTGGGCTTGGGTTGCTAGGGTTTACTGCCACATTTGATATGAAATGATGTAGTTACACAATAGACTGACAAACTGTGTTAATAACTGGGAATGCAATGGGTTGATTAGCACCAAAATTGTAAGTAAATTGGAGAGTTTAAGATTTTAAGGATACATTTTCTATATAACCACTAGATCTCACAAAGAGCCTAGGTTATTCTAGATTAAAATCAAAAGGGGAGATCAAATCAAATCAGATTATAACGCATACTGAGTTTCCCATTCTGCAGTTGACGGACTGTGTCCATTCATTTGGGATATACAGAGCATGTGTGTGTGTGTGTGTGTGTGAGCTTCACCTGTTGATGGTGAAGGGCTGCCGTGCCGGCTGCTGCTTGGGCATGCAGATGATGCTGGGAGAGCTCCGGTTGGGGCTGCCCAGTCCTGAACTACCCATGCTGTTGGTCCTGCCACTCATGCCCAAACCAGGGCCAACCTGTGAATGGTTTATCATGTTTCTGGTGTTCATGGGCAGGATCCCCCTGTTGGGGCAGTTTGGGGTGAAAATTCTGGTTATGAATAAACAGTTTCTGCAACAATTCCAGTCATTTTGTAAGATGATCTTTGAGAGAATTAGACCCACTAGTAGGTCTTTAAACTCTAGAATAAACAGAGGGTACTTGCCGGTTAGGTGAGGGTGGGGTATGGAGGGACACTGTTGGAACCCCTGTTGTTGGAGTAATATGGCTCGGTAGTTGGACGCTTTGTGTTAGGCTGCGATTTAGTTGTGGGGTGTTATTGCTCATGCCCCTTATAGAGAATCCTAGTGCACCTGGTAGCAGACAACAAACTACTGTGAGTTCACCAACAAAACTGGCTAGATTTAATGAGCCAAATGAGATGGCAAATGTGCAACAATTAATGTGACGTATTGTTGCACATTTGACTTACTTTGGGGTCCGTATAGACTTGCACCCAGCTGTGACAACTGTCCTGATGACGAGGGTGAAGGAGATGCAAGCATCTGCAGAGGACACAAAGGGATGTTCATTAATCCACTGCAGAACCACAAAACGCACATCACTGGATACACAATCCATAGAAATCCAGGTGTTGACACTATGCTTGCTTATGTTGACACATACTATAAGCAATGTGAAGGAACACTAACCAGATATATTGATTTATGTTTGATCTCATGAGAACATAAATACACTTAGCTGTACTTACATCTTTCTCTGGTCGATGCTGAAACATTGATGACTGGCCATAGTACATACTTTCATCAGGGTAGTCACTATCGACCCCCTCTCCAAACTTCTTTCTCGTAGCACTAAACATGCCGTATGTCACCTGGAAATAAAACAGTGGGTTAGTTGGTCAAATGAGGCATCAGTTGGCCTACATTTATAAAACTGATACACAAATTAAAAACAGAACTTGTATTGAGTGAAAACTTGCTCTTTTGCAAATACGTGAAAGATAGAGCAACCGTCAAAGAACTATTTAAAGTAATTGATGCGTATGTGACCAACCCAGGCCTTAAAGAGCAAGACTGTGTGGGCATCGGCACTGATGGAGCGCAGACAATGGCACAAAAGCACAGTGGACTACAGGCACTGATTCAAAAAGGGTCGCTCCCAATGCAGAATGGCAAACCAGATAATCCACAAACAAGCACTGGCGTCAACGCAGCTAAATGCTGAACTGCATGAGGTGTTGAGCGCTGTCATTACCACAGTCAACTTCATCAAAACCAGACTCCTTAAATGTCGTCTTTTTGCTGAGCTTTCGATCCTTCTTTCTCATGGCAAGGTAGCCCCAGGGTGTTTCATTTTGAGAGAAGAAATCCATTTTTTGGAAGAGGAGGGCATAGCAAGAAAGCTTGCAAGACAGTTTGCTAATTAGCCTCTCACAAAATGGGCATCTCAGTGACACCTTTGAGAAACTGAATTAAAACAGCAGCTCCAAGGCAAACATTGAGTTCCCACTAATAGGCTCCCTTTCATCACATCCTATCTGTGTGGGATGTGTCATCGCCTCACTGAAAACAAAATACAGATCTAACCTCAACACTGACAGTGACTGGCTATATCCAACTTGTGAAACCCAGTTGGAGAACAGACTCTCTAACCACTGAATAATGATACAGTCCAATACAGTTTCTTTTCACTTCAGATTAAATGTTCAGGTGGATAGGATGGGGAAATATTCAGTGAGAAATATAAGCTACAATTAAAATATCAAAAAGAAAATCATTTTAAAATGTTAACCATAGAATAAGATAAATAAATAAAATAAGAAAATGTTTACTGATTAGACGGATAAGGTATTTAGGCTTTAGTTTAAGTGATCGATTAAATGAAATTGAAATGTTAGCTTGTCAGCTATTTTTTAAATTACAAGTTAAATTGCAGGTAACTATCTGAATCGGCCCATCATTGAGCAGGAACCCAAAACGGGAGTACAATGTAATCCTATGGGGCAAGCATCGGCGTCAAACGCTTGTTTTCGCTACTGACAGGCTAATAATGTTATAAGTGAGAAAGATTGTGTCTAACATATAACAGAAGTATTGCTAAAGGAAAAGCCTCGCTCTGAAATCTCGTGGGAGTTTAGTTGTTGCAGGAAGAAAAGAGTGCATACGTGAGAGGGAGTTAGCTGTCCGGGAAAGAGTGTAGTAACATTGGAGTACATAAACTGTAGCTTACGGGTTTTTTGTTGTTGTTGCCTTTTTTTTTTTTTTAATGGGTCACGCTAATCGTCTACAGCTACTGAATGGGAGGTCAGAGACCGGAAGAAGAAAGAGGTAAACCAATGACTGTAGGTTTGACATTTTTCTATTTTCTTCAGCTTTTTCAGTCATTGACTTAAACTGACATACGTCTGTCTCCGTAGGTATCCTTTCCATGTTAGACACATAATAACAATATGAGCCCGTCAGTGGCAAAAACAAGCAGATGCTTGCACGATAGGATTACATTGTAGCCGCGTTTTGCGGATGCTGATTATAGCGTTCTCGCCCAATCCTTGACCGATTCAGATAGTTTTTGTCCCCAGCTAAAATCTGCACCCAAAATATGGACCATGTTGAAAAAGTACGGGAGTTCCTCTTTAATCTTCTCTCAACTAACCATCTACAAACATCGCTAACTAAATAGGGAACATGCAAACATAAACTAAATCTGAAGAGCACAATTTAGGATACATCTCTTTGTGATGGCCATATAACTGACTATAGAGAAGAAAGCATTAATCAATCTGCTTTGGTATAATTTGGTAAAAAAATATTATACCGTATACAAATGAAATTAATAGAAACTAGATCCGCTAACTAGCCGGCTTCGATAGACCAACTTTTGCAAAAAAAAAACTTAAGCGCACTCATCACCAATTTGGATGTACACTCTTACGACAGCTACTTTAAATTACCCTTAGTAATCACCCTTAACAAATAACATGGACCTCTATATTGATACCAACTCGTAGAGACTGCAAGTTAGCAAATGCAGCATGCTAACTAGCATTTCTTTCCTAGTAGGTAAAGTAGAAAACATGCCAAAAATAGTCAAACAAATACAGATTCTCAGCTAGCTAGCTCGCTAACATCTCAGCTAGCCAGCCAGCTAACCTTCCATGCATCGTTCACACTACAATCACTAAGGTAGCACCAATTTATCCCACAATATATGATACATATAGCTAATTAATATGTAGAGACTTAAGCTCGAATGGAACTAAGCTAACCCACAAAAGCTAGCTAATATAATGTTCAGTGACAGTAGGCTTGCTAGCTAAACGTTGGCACTGTGAGAACCATCAAAATACTAGCTATCCTCCCAAATTAAACCAAACACAACTAAAATCCAGCACAAGTGACAAAGCTGCAGCGACTCATTTGTCGAGCTGATTGGCTTCCTAATGATACAATCGCCGTTGGTTATATTCGGTACTCTCTGATGAAGCCACATAAACATACACAAAACCATCATAACTGATAGGCTAACAGCTAGGTCTGTTGCTAGCTAGCTAAGAACCAAGCTATATGGAGGAGACAAATGCTCCCATCAAATGCCATAGCAGCCATCACAAGCTAGCCATCAGAAAATGCAACTGGTTTGCGTGACTCCAACCAAGCAATTTTTTCCATCAGCTGTTAGCAGTCAGTTAATGTGCGTTGAAATAGCTCACACTAATGCTATCGTTGCCTAATAGGCAAAATAGATATTTCGAAACTCAAGGCCTGTTCTAAGTGAAGACTTCGTAAGCATGCTATCGTTGGCTAACTACCTAGCTAACAAGCTAGCCAGACCACCCCAGACAAAACAGTTATTCCAAATCCTCAGAGATATCTATTCACTTAACCCACTCTGAATATACATCACGCGCAATGTGATTGCTAAAGACACTTATTGACCATACACCAATCGCGTCCCTCATCCTAAAAGCGCAAACGTTTAGGATAAAAGAAAGACATGGAACTCACCACATTAATTTCTCTTCTTCTCGTAGATCCAAGATGGCTGTAGATTCTACAATAGAGAATCCTGGGTGAACACCCTTTACCCTTTGACCCATCATAACATTATACGTTACCTTCACCAGAGAATTTCACGCTCATCCTTAATCGAGTCGCCTCCTGGTGGTAGCGTTCATATCACTAGGCGAAATGAATGGGATATAGATTCACAGACATTCTTTGAATACAATATATCTCGGTCCACATCGAAAGGTTGGTGGAATTCTTCCATGACATATGCTTTGAAATAAATGTATTGATTGTGGTGATCACAGTGTTTTCAGTCACAATTTTAAGTGTCTCTATTTTTTGGGAAACAAAATTGTAACAAAAACTACAATGAATGTGTCATATAGACGAGGTCACCGTTTTGCACCCAGCTGATCAGAATGACGATTTGCACTGCTTGACTGGCTGAATATTTCCGTAATATGAATAAAATGCACCGTGTGGTGAAAACTATTATAGTTCAGCTCATGTAGAGCAGTGCCTCTTACATGAAGAGCAAAGAGGTGGCGTCTAACATGAAGGACAACGATGGGGTATTGCCATTATTGGCACTTTTGGCCGCGCCGAGCTGGGCTGTGCCGAGCTAATTTGCATTTCCATTACAAGTTGAACAGTGTCAAGTGGCGCCACGCTCATTGTGGACAAGTTACAAGGGTAGATGGGTAGATCTCACTACTGTGGAGTGAGGTGGAGAAATGGTGAAAGCACCAACCTCGCAATTGGTCCGTGCAAAGTAAGTTGTGGGTTCACGTATTTTCATGAATTGAAAAATGTCTCCCTGGTGTGCTAGCCTTTTCTTCTTAAATTGAAAGTGTTGATTTTGGATGATCTGTTATGTGTAAGGAAGTCAGTAGTATTACAAATCCAAAGTGTAATACAAACATTTTTGTTACACTTGTAATTCTTAGTGCTTTTGATATTTTGTCTTGCAAGAACGCACTTCAAACCACTAACCTGTGTGTATTGGCATATTGGATTCCCCCAAAATCATTGCATCACCTGGGGCATCCCTGCACAGTATCCAGTCATGTGGATTACTGTGACAATGCTTTATTTTACTAGGAGAATCAAGCCATAGAGCTCTTCTATTTGGAGGTTTACCACTTACTCTGAGGTAACTTAGCCAAGTTCGTCACTAAACCACGTACTTTCATTTATTTCAATTTTGTCTATTCCTTCTCTGCTTCGAAAATATTATGTTGTTTGGCGTATTTATCTTATGTTGGTCTATATTGGCTTTGGTTTTTGTATTATGAGAAAGATTCATCAACTTGCACACCTTTGAAACATGGATTTTACAAGATCCCAATTGTATGTCCTGTAAACAGATTCAGATGAAATTGTGTAGTTATTATCATTTTTGCGTCACTGAGATGATATTTCCCCGGTACAAATATGAAATAAAGTCTTGGTCCCCGTTTTACTTTAGCAGCATGTGGTAATGTAACTCTCCCACCATTTTTTGTTGTTTTCTATTTAGTACACACTAAAGGTGGAGCATGAAGTGGTAACATACTTGTGTGCAAAAGCTAGATTAAAATCCATATGGCTATATTGTAAAGAATTCCAAAATATAGACATTTATTCCAGGTTCCACATACCATCTTCAGGTCTGTTTTTTTATTTTTAATTAATACATTTTTTTAATACAGATTCTGAACCTAAGACCTATGTATTATGATCTACAATAGTTATCTAAACAAAGTCATGGCACAGCTGTATGAAATGTGTGGCTTTGTCACCAAACACAAATATAGTAACATATCATTGTCACAATTGTGAAACAATGCAAATGACTATGAAAGTGAAATGTTGCTAACTCTAAAATAACTGACTGTCAAATGGAGCTAAATGCTAAATGAATGTGCAAATCTGATATAACAAGAGACCTACACCTATTTCTGGCCCACAATAGGTATGTCTTTGAAGACTGTTATGAATGTTTCTCACTGTTATCATTCTTTGACAGTAATGGTTGTCTTTGAAAGGCTGTAATTACTGTCCAGATATGTAATTGTAGAATTGTAGAATATTCCTTCTAAAGGACAGTCACTGCCAAAACAGAAGATTGCCACAGGACACTTATGATTCCACATGCACAGCTTGCAGTATTTGTTTATTGTCTTTTCTGGAACACAATAAAATTTGTCATACCACTTTTGGTTGTCATTATTTGGGCAGCATGCAAAGAGATAATACATGTAATGGCTGTAATGTAATGGATTGTTTATGCTATAAGTGTAAGGAAAGGCATTTAGCATTTTCAAGTGAGAAATGATTATGCAGAACATAAATAAAGCCTTGCATATCCTCAATTCAACATATGTCATCTTGTCCGAGAACCTTTTTCTTGGTCTACCGCATCAAACTCAATTTTCAAAACAAGTTCCCAATAACAATATGCTACTTGACAGCTGTGGGTACTCACGATAGCCATGCTTGTTGTTCACGTTCATTATAATATTGTTAGGTGTGAACTACATGTGCATGAGCCATGAGGTGGTATGACCTGATTAGCAATGCTTTGCTCCTCTCCCCAATGCTCTCTCTGTCGTAGACTTGTCCTCCCAGAAGTCTGACGGTACACATTTAAGTGGCTTTGGAGGGAAGACTGAACGAAGGACCTGGGATTGTTTTGTGTTTAGCTCTGTCACTGGTTTCTCCAAGATCACATACCGTGCCTTTAATGTCCAGTTCAACAGTCTGAAAACTGCTTTAGATCATTAATAGGAACATCAACAACACCCATACTCTTTTTGTCATGGTTGACAAGCTGACAAACATCCCCAAAACAGATAGCTCTAACTACACAGAGAAATGTAATGAAGTTGCTTGCTTTTTTTAGTTTAATTAAAATCTAAACTATCAGACGGGCCATCAACACGTCAAACAATGAAACTGAAACTTGACCACTATGCCACAATTTAATACACATGACCAGAAAAAAACTAGAGGAAACAGTTTGGCATATTAAATCATTGGCATGTTGTCTCGACACACTGGCATCTTTTTAAAAACAAATTTGAACTCAGTAAAATAGTTTATGGCTCACTGCTATCAGGCACTTTCTCAAAGTCACTAAAAACTGCTATTTAAGCCACTCTTAAAAAATCAAGTGTTAAATGATATTTGGCTGAATACTAATTCAGGTAAAATATCAGTTCTGGTTTTACTAGATCAATCAGATGTGGAATCCCTCAATGATCAGTTCAGTGTGCGAGTTCAGTTCACCAGCCAGTTGTCTGTTGTTGTATCCTGCTGCTCAGGATCTATGGTTGGGCAGTTGTTATATTGAGTAAGTTAGGTTGTTGGGTATGAATACTTGCATGTGACAGTGAGAGGATTGGCCACTGTGGGAAGCGATAGCACGAGGAATTCCACTAATAACTAAAAATAAAATGAGCAGTGCCACCTCTGTTCTTGTTGGGGGTTCCAAGGATTTTGCATACTTTTTAAAGTAGTTAGCTTGCTAGCTTGGGACCAAACTCCAAACTCTTGGACACCTGAAGGCTGAAATAATCTTCTACGACTACGCCTGATTCATGGTCGGCCTTTTACGCAGACACGCAGAGCCCTCTCTCCATGGCCTGACGTGCACCTCCCAAATTTGAGACACATTCACTGCACACTGATCCCCATTTCACTAATTGTGAGACTTCTAGCACCAATTGGCTGGACCTTTGTTTAATTAGGTCAGTATATTTAAAGGGGGTGAATACTTATGCAATCACTTTTTTTCATTACATATTTTTATTTAATTGGCATAACTGTGTAGAAATCTGTTTTCACTTTGACATTAAAGAGGGCTTTTTGTGAATTTTTTTGGCCAAAAAGCCAACTTATATTGACCATGACTGATTTATAAAAGCAATAAAAGGGTAAAACATCCAAGGGGGTGAATACTTATGCAAGGCACTGTAACTGGGTGCTGTCTCACCACCACCAACCCTTCTAAGTACCTCCATTGCCACAGTGAAAGCGTTCCTTCCATATCAAGGGGATTGATAGGTTGGAAATGGCCTATGGTCACGGTTATCTTCTCCTTTGGAATGAAAATACCACCTACCAGACGCCACATCCTCAGAATTGTTACATTTTTCCATACCATCACCATGAGTTTCCATAGATATTTCAAGATACCAGGTGCTCCTTTATAGACACGATAAGGTACCCCAAAGCTTGCTAGCATGCTAACTGGTGACTTTTGGTGATACAATTGGCAATATCTTTCTGTAAAATCTTTTCTTGCATTTTCAGTTGGTGATCCATCCCGGATCACAGAACTAGGCTACATTGTGCATGGTCTGGGGGGCTTGCGGGGACGACAAATTTGTCTACCTGTATACCTTCAAAATGAATTCAAAGACGGTACCAAAACTAGTTTCCTATAAAAGCATACCTCAGAAAGTGGTACATTCCTGCATGGCGGTGCTTTAAGCGTTGTACATAGCACTTACTAAACCGAGAACGTGTTTGACCCCTTTAACACAATTTCAATGTGTTTCTTGGGGAAATGGCCTGGTTCAGACTGATTGTTGTTTTGAATTAAGGCTATGCAAGATATAAATAAGTTTCAATGAAAAGGGTGTGCTATTGCCAGAAACAGAAGACACAGTGTGGATCCGATGAAGACAAAAAGAGCAGTGGAAGGCCAAGAAGGCATTTGTAGCAGATGTCTATCTTGCCTTAGCTGACAGCCAAGCTTAGCTCAGCACACAGGAAGAACAAGTATTGTGTTCCACTGTCCACTGGATACCACAGCATTTGACAGTGACATTCTATTCCCTTTGATGAGTATCTTATTGATCCCAGCTTTATTTTCCAAACAGACAACCAATACCTCAATGCAATGCAAATCAGCTGCCGTGTTGTCTATCATAGTTGTCTATCATGGGCTTGCCCAATCATGCAATCTTAACCTGATTGTGTTGCCATGGGAGAAAACTGTGTCCACCAGTGGGAATCCTCTTTGGAGTGTCTTTTGGGAAGCTTGGAGAAAGATATCAAAGATGAGTATTTGAAGAAGCTGATTGTATGCCCTAAAGTATGTGAAGATGTGATGGCTGCCAGAGGTGGCTGTTTTGTTGAACTCTACAGAATTCAGTGAAACTATACAAATATAAGGAGCAATTGTCCATCTTCAAAGTACCAAAAGGTTAAGTGTGAGTCATATTAGTCGAAGTGTATTCAGCTCACCTGATACCATCATCAACATCTTTTCCACCCTCACGGCAAATTCATTAATAATCCTCATTTAGTCCTGGACATTGTGTTTATTTCTGCTTTTCACAAATCGCTAAAATCCTTCTTATAATCCTCTAGTTATCTAGACCTCAGCATTTTGTTCTAAATAGTGTTTGGCACTCCCATTATCTAAAGAATACATTTTGGGCTGCCTTTCTCCTTTGGTGCAAATTCAACATTAGAAGCTATTTGTCCAGCTACGGCTTGGAGCTGCTTGGAGTCATAGCAGCCTCTTAGCTCTCATAGCAGCCTGTTAGCTTGATGCACCAGTTGTGGACTGAGATTAATACTTCTGTTCCATGTTATCTTGGGACAATATGGGGTGCACATAGTCATGGAAATTAAGGCAATGTCACATTTTGGGCAAATCAAGCCAATATTGTTTGCACATCCTTTCCTTTTGACCAGGTTTTTTGTTGTGATATATTTTAGCGGGACACTGTCAGCTGTATTTGCTGTAGGTTTATGGACTTTTGCTGTTTCCATAGGAGTCGCTTTCCTCATGTTTGGATAACACAGGGCTGTTGTCTGAGCATGTGTGAGAGAAAGACAAGCTGATGGCACATTTTATATGGCACATTTTCCACATTTTCTCTCTTATCAGTTTCCATGTGGGACAGAGGCCGTGCTGGGATGCTCTTGTGAGCTATGAGTGGTCCCAGCTAAAAACAGTCTATCAGCATGAGCTATAGTAAGGGCCTGAGGCACAGCCCCATAGATAAAGAAAACAAAATTCCTCTGTTTTATCTGCTTGGAAAATTGCTGCAATGACAGTACTGAAGATAATAATACCTTAAGAGTATTAATAAACTACTGAAATGATAATAACACCTTATGAGTATTAATAAACTACTGAAATGCAGCCTTATATCCTCAAGACAGATTAAGAAAGTGTTTAATGTAGTGCTGACTGTGAAATGTTTGAGTAATTGCCCTGCAATGGATGGATGTCACACAGACATACACTGTATTTTCATTTACTTCAGCTGTTTTTTCCCTGTTGTACATTGTACATCTTCAGTGATTTGAAGAGGAGTGTAAAAGTGATTTAAAGAAGGCAAATGTATTTGAATGCCTGTCTTTTTAACCACTGTTATGTGTGCAGGCATGTGATGGCTTTGACTGCACTCAGGCCCTCTCAGGCCCTCTCAGCAGCACTCACCAAACACTTCCAACAAGAGGGGAGCAGCTCACTTACCCACGCAGGTGCAGTGCAGCACAATACAGCTCGTGCACTGTCCAAAACACATCAAACAGTAAAGAACTTGTTTGAGTCCAACTTTATCAAAAGTCAAAAGTCAAAGTCAAAAGTAACATTAATGTCAAAAACGTCACAACTCAGGATCTGTTGTCTTATATGTTGCCTTTGTCCTACACACAGAGCCTTCATTCAGTCCACAAAGGGGAAATGGACTTATTTACCTCGGACATCAGTTGGTGATCCACTGACAGTCTCGTGTCAGACATGTGTCCAATCCATTCCAGAGCATTAAACCACTACTGAATATTGACAGATTTGTCCCCTTCTGTGTACTGTACCTGGGTACTGCAATTAGCTGACCTGAGATGATCGTGTATAAATTCTCCCTTGAAATAAATTCTCATGAACAGTAATATTTGGGATCACTGGTTGTCTCTGGAATGGCCAATCCTCCCAAAGGGTTAAGTGTGAGCATGTCTGTGTGCTGGCAGGACCTTGTGGCACAAGTGGGAAGGGGTTTGCTGGTTATCATCTGCACTTACCTCAGGCGTAGGAGCCAAGTATATAGGAGACGGAGGTCCTGGCAAAGCGGATACATTTTCCACCACTGAACCTTTAAATGAGCTGAGGACAGTTGAAGAGAAGGCCACATTTGCAGCTTTTATGAAGAATTCACTCTGGAATAAAGCTATATGGAGTCCATTTACGTCAGTAAGTAGGCGGCAATGGAGAGGAATTTCTTTTGAGCTGACATGTCAGAATTATGCATAAACAAGTACTTCGGTATCTAAATGATACAGGAACTTCAGGAACTTCAAAAATGACAATGACATACATATCTTTGATGTCAAAAACCATGCATTCAAGCATTTAAAATGGGTAATGCCCTGCGTGGTGTTGTGGCCTTCATACCCACAGAACGCTGTCAGCAATTTTTGGTGGGTGATATAAAGGAGATGCCCTTGGATTGTACTTTGGATGTGAGTTCCCGTCAGTTACGCCACTTTCCAAATCGACTCTGTATCTTTAACGAGCTGGTTAAGCTGTATCTAAGTGACAACAACCTGAGCAGCCTTCCACCAGAACTGCACAGATTGGGCAAGCTACAGCTGCTGGCCCTCGACTTCAACTGCTTTGAAGACCTTCCTCTTGCTGTGTGTGGCCTGCCACAGCTTAACATCCTCTACCTCGGTAACAACCGCTTGGCTGACCTTCCTCAGGAAATAGCAAAGCTGAAAGAGCTGAAGACCCTGTGGTTGGAGAGCAACTGCCTCACTGAGTTTCCCCAAGTGATTTGTCAGCTCCCAAACCTTAAGACACTCCATCTGGGCTACAACCAAATCTGTAACTTGCCCACTGAACTAGGCCAGCTGGAAGAGCTGCGCAGTATTTGGCTGGCAGGCAACATGCTGACTGAGTTTCCAGCGGTGCTCCTTGAGATGCACTTCCTGGATGTGATTGACGTCGACCGGAATCGCATTCGTCGCTTTCCCTGTCTGTCTCATTTGCAAGGGCTGAAGCTGATTATATATGACCACAACCCCTGTGTGAATGCACCTGTGGTTGGAGAGGGTGTAAGACGAGTCGGACGCTGGGCAGACTGCTGTGATGATGAAGATGAAGATGAAGATATGGGAAAAGTGGTGGCAGAGGCCTTTGGGGAGGTGAAGGAACATATTCCAGAAGATGACGTCCAATCAGCAGAGACAGTGGTAGCACCTTACCTCAACGACATTCTGTAGAGGTCTAGAAAACCAGCAATCGGAATGAGAATTGTACACAGGATTATTTTGTTTGGCTACACCCTTTTCCATACATCATTTCAAAATGAACAACCTATACTCTGGTTAATGAAACTTAATGTGTAGAAGTAATTAAACATTTTCACAAACATTTTCCATTTGTTTTTTTATTGCATTTGGTCATGTACCAAAGGTAGACACAAGAACAAAACTATCCAATGCATACTCAAATGCAACAGGTGTCTTCTTAAAGCAATAAGTGTATGCCTACTCAAAACCATCCAATGCATACTCACATGCAACTGGTGTCTTCTTAAAGCAATAAGTGTATGCCTACTCAAAATTAAAGTGACCAAAACATTTTTGGTTGCAATGAACAATGGAAATGTTCCTCAGAACCTACTTCCTGCTGCTTTCAGTGAGGTAATGTGCATCTTATTGTGCATAATTCAATTGACTGATTTGGGGATTAGGTTTGATGTAAGTCTTTTATCATCATTGAATATATTTGAAGATAAAACATGTACTCCATCGTGAATATATTTAAGATTACAAATATGTAGATTTTCCCTATGAATATAAACATAAAAAAATTAAACATAATCAACAGTAACATTATTTCAGTAATTTGTTGTTGGTCAGGCTAAAATGTGCCTATTTACTTTGACGTGATATATGCATTGTATTAATAGGCTATAATAACTTGAAATAATGCTACTATGTTCTAAAATGTGTGTGTGTGTGTGTGTGTGTGTGTGTGTGTGTGTGTGTGTGTGTGTGTGTGTGTGTGTGTGTCAAAAATGGGTGTTAAGGCAGTTCATCTAAACTGAACGAAAATATAACGCATATATCGAGGTTTTGTCTTAGGTTTCATAAACTGAACTAAAACAATAATTGAACTGCTTATTTCTTTACAAATTTCTGTTTGCAGGACTAGTCATGGGGAATACATTTATAGTTTAATGCACTGACAGATTTCCTTATATGAACAGTAACATTCTCGAGATTGTTCCATGTTGCGTTTAAATTTCGATACGATAAGCTCTTATCATATCTGGCCTCTTAATAAAAAACTCCATCTAGTGGTCAATGCTGGACATCACAGATTTTCTCAATTTCAACCAGGTACACGCCAAACCATCGAGTCTATCTGGTTTCTTCAGAGTTGCGCTCAGCTATGGGGAAGAAAAATCGCACAGGAACTGGGCGAAGAACAATTATACAGCTCTCTCCACCAGGGCATCGCACGGGCACGTCGGGTGGACAAGAGGACGTGTTGGGATCAGGATCAGAAGGTAGCTACTGTCAAGTGACTTCAGTAAAGATTACTATTTTGTTGTAAATTATTCTTAGTTAGCTGATACGTGGTATTTGGTTCCAGATAACGTTACAGGGCCAGGCCTAAGAAATTCCGCCCTATGCTATTGTTAAGCAGCTAGCCAGCAAGTGACATATGCTAGCTATTCTAATACTAGGCCTTGTTATTGGAAGATAAGTACTCGAGTTATCCGCTTTAAGATAATGTCCCAAAACTAGCTAGCTAGCGTTTGGTTGCAGGTCACCAATTACAAGTTGTGAACCGTTCATGAAATATACCCGTCATTAGACAGGTAATCAAGCATTTAACAACAGCTGCTTTGTATAGCACTGGTGAAGCTTGAAGTTAGCTAACGTGAACTAGCACACGCTCGAGAAATACCGAAAAGAAAGCTTTGATGGCGAGTTAACGCGACGATGCATGCCTCACGTCAACCTATTCATGGTTAGCTATGTAAGCTGTACATCTATGTGGCCCCAAATTGTGAACATTATTGATATTATACACATGAATTTTAAGTCTACTCTGCCGTCTAGAGGTGGAAAGTCAACGCGGCTGGCTAACCAACCAACTAGCTAGCTAACGTAGCTTTTTATCCTATCTTCTAAAATGGTAAGGATAACGTTGGTTATTTAGTGTGGTATATTGTAACATGAGGCAATAACTTGTTCAGTAAGCAAGCATACATGGTTGAAATCAAGTGCTTGTCTTTGAGAAATTGTATATATTCTAGTAAATAGATTCTAGAAGCCATCTCGGCACCCATCTTGCTTAAAATTCATTACGTAGTATCATAGCTAATAGTTAGCTATCAATAGTCTGTTGACTAAAGTTATAAGGACGAAACAAGCCGTCAGCTGTATAGCCAACCTTATTTCGTCTTAGAGCCGTGCATGACCCACGAAGCTAAGTAGTTATATACGTCTATATACACTAGCAACATGACCGTTAACGTTAACCATGTAACTATTAACTAGCGTATGGTATCACCACCGATGCTATGAGTAACGATAGCGAGCGTTCTTTGTTGAACGAAGAGTGTCATCAGTTAACCTTGTCTATATCAAGGAGCTATGTAGTGAATGAAAGATGAACGTGATAAATAACTGACGTCAATTAATGTTGCTTGATGTATTGTCGATGTGCATGTTTACAAGTCAACAAAATGTCTTCCAGACGAACAAGAAGGTGATGGGCAGGGAGTCTTAAGAGAATCTATGAAAGAGATGAAAACAGCGGCGATGATGACCACACGTGAGTACTGGTCCTTATAGAGTTCCCCATTCAATTTTCCGTTATTATGGTTATAATTCTTATGCTAACGTTACGTTTCTGGTTGATGTTTGCTAGGGCACAATTGTCATGTGAGAACCGTACTTTATTTGTTAACATTCTCTAAAAAAGGCGGATTACTTAGTCAATGAACATGACACGATGAAAATTATATCTATTTTATAGGAGTACAAAATTCAGTTAGGGGAATGCAAACCACATATATGTGTATGTCTGAAATGACTTATATTCTCTGTAGAGGGTTTATCGCTCCTGGGGGTGTATGAGGACAGTGATGAAGAGGATGGAGTGGATAACCAGTCATCTGCACCAAAGGCCAAACTTAACCAGTCAGGAGACATTGACAGCACCTTGGCGAATTTTATGGCTGTGAGTATGGTTATGCTATGTGCATTCACAGTCTTACTAAGCTTGTACAGTATGCAGCGCAATTGAGTACAACCCTCTCAAACATTGAAATAGGTCGCATATCTTTCTATGTTGTTATTAAGTAGATGCTATACTTCGTATGGGCTCCGCCCTCTAATAGTTCTGCACTGCTGCCCAGTGATGCATTTGCATGTCCAACCCCCTCCAGAGCCGGGCTACCCTAATTAAGGGCCAAGCCACAACCAAACAGTTTGTCCTTAGGTAAACAAGCTTAACGTTCTGTGCCATTAGCGCATAAATGACTAGCAAGTATGCCCCGCTGTGATAACCGGCAGCTAGTTGCCGTTGACGTCACTATCAGGCAGACCTGAGAAGTCTTCTCATACCTCTGTGCCGACCAGCGCTGCTGTTTTGTGCCCCCCATGGCCTCTGGTTGGTCCAGGAAGTTGCTTTGGATAAATGTCAATGTTTTGTTGTCCACAGGAAGTTGCTTTGGATAAATGTCAATGTTTTGTTGTCCACAGGAAGTTGCTTTGGATAAATGTCAATGTTTTGTTGTCCACAGGAAGTTGCTTTGGATAAATGTCAATGTTTTGTTGTCCACAGGAAGTTGCTTTGGATAAATGTCAATGTTTTGTTGTCCACAGGAAGTTGCTTTGGATAAATGTCAATGTTTTGTTGTCCACAGGAAGTTGCTTTGGATAAATGTCAATGTTTTGTTGTCCACAGGAAGTTGCTTTGGATAAATGTCAATGTTTTGTTGTCCACAGGAAGTTGCTTTGGATAAATGTCAATGTTCTGTTGTCCACAGGAAGTTGCTGTGGATAAATGTAAATGTAAATGTTCGTGTTCTGTTGTCCACAGGAGATTGATGCCATAACCACCGCGCCAGCTCCACCAGATGGGCCGCCTGCTGACAGCCCTGCTCCAGTCCCTACTCCTCCACGCCCTGAACCCAAAACAGACCAGCAGACACCGGAGCAAAATGGACAAGCGCAAGCCGCCTCGTACAACACTCAGTATTCACTGGCTGGTGGTGAGTTCTCCTGGAGGCTGTACGGTGGGGTGGGGGGGTTCACCTTGAATGGGGTAACGTCATGTGGTACCGAACTTGTGGTTCCGGTGCTTTCCTTTGCTTTATGGTAGAAAGTTGAGAAATTCAACTTTTCAAGCGGGAACGCAGGCGCCAGCCAATCAAATCATGTTTATGCAAATATCCAAAGAGAGCTAGACTTATATAAACGATGGTGAACCACACGCCATAGATGGCCGTGTTTGTACAGTGTGACTTTTTTTTTTTAATTGAGTTTTTTGTTGCTTAGATTTTTTTAAAGTTCGTAAACCACTAAATACGTCTGAGGTGATCAGACAAGACGTCTGAGCCAACTATCTAACATTACCACATTAGCAAGGTAACTACCCACAAGTTACACAGCAGTCAGCAATTTGTACTGGTGTGATTGGTTCAATTAAGCAATCAATTCTGTTAATCAGTTAATGACACAATGTAAAAAATGTTGCTTTTCACAGTGGGTGTTGAGATGGGTGATTGGCAGGAGGTATGGGATGAGAATACTGGTTGTTACTACTACTGGAACACCCAGACTAACGAGGTGGCATGGGAACTACCCCAGGACCTGGCCCACCAGGTCCAGAACCTTCAGCAGTACAGAGACAGGTGAGTCCACACGGTGGAGAGAAGTTAAAGGTTTGGTTTAGAATCATGGACTGCGCCTTCATTACAATTCATGAGGCGGACCTGGATAGTCCTTTGCATAGGGCATGGTGTCTGCATAGTATGTATTAAGATTCATTCCCTTTGTGGCTCTACAGCTCGACGGTCAACGGTACAGGTGCGTCACACAATGCAGAAGTGTACTCTGAGCAGCATGCCTCTGCTTCTGCTTCTGCTTCTGTCAGCGCCCCAAGCACAAAGAGGGAGCCCAAAAAGAAAGTAAGTTTTGATTTGATTAATCAGTATTGGTCAGTGGATGTCAGTTTGGTATTATGTGTGTTTGTCAAAATAGTTATGAGGATGCAGTAGTTGGTCTATTTTAGTTGCAAATAGCACAATTAAATGACAATTCCAAACATGTATGTTTTTGTATGTTTAGCTTTGTGCCTTTCTGCTTGATCTCCTTTTAGGAAGTGATGGAGAGTGTGGTGGCCATGACTAGTGAGGAAGAGGATAGGAGAGGGGTCGCCGCTTCCCTCCTTGCATCACTTATCCCAGATGAGGTGAAAGAGGCGGAAGAGAAGTGGAGGAAGAGCGTGATTGCTGTGGAGACGAAGATGGACACTACAGATGGGGAAGATGATGATGGAACCCACCCTTCAGGGTCCCCAGCCCAGAGAGACGGGGATAGCGTCTCCTGTAGCAACCAGCCAAGCAGGAGTCAGTCGCCAGACAACTCTGAGGCAGAGGAAGACACCATAGAATTGGAGCTGGCGCTGGAGAGGAAGAAGGTCAGTAACATATTTGGTGTTTAAAATATTCAATTCCTATGATAAACTGAAAAAAGGCAAGAACATGATTGTATGTTTCTGTATAGCAAGGTGTTTGGGGGAAACACAGCATGTATAATATTGTACGTTGCTTTGGATCAAAGTGTCTGGTAAATGATTTGTTGTAAATAACTTCTTTTGTGAACCTGTAGGCTGAGCTTCGTGCTCTTGAGGAAGGTGATGGCAGTGCTGAAGGCTCCAGCCCCCGCTCTGAAGCCAGTCAAGATGGCCCCCACAGCGTGGCCCCCAAGAAGACCAAATGGAAGACTCTAGTGCGTGCGCCGAGCCCAGACTCTACCAGCCGCAGCTCTGACAAGACTGCCGTGGATACACAAGAGCAAAGCGACAGTAAGGCTTGATTCAGTGATATCTTGATATCTTAGTGTCTACCTAATTAGATGCTGGAGTAACACCCTCATTTATATTTGGCTTATTTTCAAAAAAGGAACTTCTCTCTCTCTCATGTTTCTTGAGTGAGTTTGAAGTGTTTGTGCCTCTATCTATGCTTACAATGAATAATCCTTTGCATATTAATGCCTGTCCTTTTTTTTTCTGTCCAGCACATTCCAAGTCTTTGGACAAGCCAGACGAAGATGACAAGGAGAAGGTTATCTCCAGATTGCAGCCAAAAGAGGAGGAACCGCCTGCAGACCTCAAGGTAGCTTTGTGTTATTGGTTCATTTGTTTATAGCACTGTAGTGTTGGAGAGTGAGTCTGCTGCTCACCTTTGGCCAAAGATAGGGCTGGCAGTAGCACCGCAGAAGAATCGTCAGCTGTGTGAATACACACACACACACAATCGAGTCGCAGCAGATCAAATAAAAGCGCAAAAGGCCCTCTCTAGACCCAGTGTTTTGGTCTGTTCATACTGGGCCTGTGTACTCCATGGATAAGGACCCACTCCCTATGGAGATAAGGGCTCATTTCTAACAGAACAAAAATACAAATGATACAGGTGATTATACACTATAGTGAATACTGTATGCCATTTCTGCTAATAGACCACCCTAAATCCTCCGTAGTGCACCTTTTAAATAGTACCCCTAAAACAGCAGTCTCATCGTAAAGACGCTCTGGAATGCGGGCCGTCTAGGCCGAGGTCCAAAGAGATGACCATATCTGACTGGCTAATGGAAGGGGAAGACTAACAGGGGCGGATACAGATAAGCATGTTGTTCATTCAAGTCTTCTTCTCAGTTCCAGATTGGAGAGCTTGCCAACACTTTAACCAGCAAAATGGAGTTTTTGGGGATCAACAAAAAGGCCATATCTAACTTTCAGCTGCTTTTGCTCCAGACAGAGGTGAGCTGGTAGAAATGAGTCTTTCAGCTATTTCCTTTGCCATTTTTATAGGTCCACTTCCTTCTTCCCCCTTTTGACTCTTCTGATTGTCCTCTCATCCCCTCCCCTCCCTCCTCCTTGTCCACTCCACAGACGCGGATAGCAGACTGGCGAGAGGGTGCGCTGAATGGATCCTACCTCCGGCGCAGGCTTCAGGAAGCTGCCGAGCATATAAAACATTATGAACTTAACGCCACCCCTAAAGGCTGGTCCTGCCACTGGGACAGGTACGCGTTCCTTACCTTTCACATCTTTCACCCCTTCCCCGAAACCTTGCGCCCCTCCCGTCCGACTATGACCTGTGACATGATGTGCCCTTCATAGCGGGCAGAAAGTAGACCCTGGCCGTGATGTGCTCACGTACCTAAAGGGGGAGTGTCAACGAACGGTGGATTTTTAAAAGAGACACTTCAGGTGGTGGTGTGCGCTCTAGCTGTCATAAGGGAGCGTCCAAAATGGCCAACCCTCTTGGCCAAGCAGAACAGAGAGGAACCCCTAGACCTCCTTTCGTGTGTCAGAGGACAGATTTTTGTGGTAGCTCATAGGAGAGGTGGTTGCGCGTGCGAGAGCTTTGCACTTTGCAGGACTACTGCCCCCCCCTCCCCCCCACCTCCCCACACATGCAGGAGCTTGGGTGACACTTGAGTGGCTTCCTGGAAGAGGGGCGTGTCACAACCGAAGACTGTGCCTTGACGTGGGATCCAACAGGTCAGACAACTTCTTCTTACATTGTTTCATACTGCTTTTACATGATGGTTTGGTAATGAAAACAAATCTCCTGTTGCCCCCCCCCCCTGCGCGTGTTGAAGATGCTTTCTCTTAGCATCTCAGGGGACTGTGTGCTTGTCTTTGTGAGTATCAATTCAAAATGACTGTGTGATGTCAATAAACTTTGAACATATTATGTCAATCAACTTTTCAGGCCCTGCAGGGAATTGATTTTTTTTTTTTTTTTCATTTGTCTAATTAAGAAAGAAAAGGGGAAAAAAAATAAAATTGAAGGTGGGTTGCCAATTGGTATCCCCAACACCCTTCCCCCCAGTCCTCCTGGCTCCTATGCCTCTCCACATGTCCTACACTTCAACCACTGTTCAGTGGGGTAGTACAGACCCCCCCCCCCCCCTACTTCTCCAGCTCTGGTGCAAGCTGTTGGTTGGGAGCACAGCTCTTGAGATGCGCCTGTGTCTCTGTCTCTCCAACTCTAGAGAACATAGACGCTACTTCTATGTGAACGACCGGAGCAGTGCCTCACAGTGGGACTTCCCCGTGGTGGAGGATGAGGATGACGAAGATGATGATGAGATGATGATGAGGAAGAGGGGAACGAAGCAGGCAATGCCAGCAACCGGCAAGATGAGGCAGCACTGAGCAACCCCACCAGTACACTGACAGGTACTGACCAGTAAGAGGCCGTACTCCTCTGATCTTATGTTGCAGTTATGTACTGTAGAGGAACACGCCAGTTGAATCTGTCATTTTGAATGATAAAGGCTATGGAAAGTATCCTAATGAATGTTCCCTTCTGAACAGGCACCTCCTCGAGTGCCCCAGCACCCACCCCCTACTGGCCAATGGCTCCAACCTCGCAGCCCCCCCCACCCCCACAACCACCCCTGCCTCCAGGTGAACCCCCTCCCCCTTCAGAGGCCCCGCCGCCTCCCCCCCCACCCCCAGACTCCCCACCCCCTCCCCCCCCTCCTCCGCTCAGTGATGATGGAGAGATTGAGGAGGTGGAGATGGAGGATGAAGAGGGAGAGCCACCAGCCCCCGGAACGGAAGACAGCAAGGTTTGTGCTCTAATGCCCTTGGGCAGTTCATGAGGCACGTTCACGTGGCAGATTCATTATTGTGGTTGATAATGAAGAAGTTCAAATGTGGCCACCTTGAATTCTTGTACGTTTTACAACTAAATAACCCATATGACTGGTCAAAAGGAAGTCTCTTGCATAGCTAGTCTCCTGAGCTGACATACTTCAGTGGTGCCAGTGGGTACAAGAGCATTTGATTGTAGATGTAGCCTCTTCATAAGCTTTTAAAAAGAATGCTTAGTGTACTGCATAGTACAGGTTATATAAAACCACAGAAGCACATGTGGCAGGTAAATCTGTAAAACTACCGTCACAGTTGTTGAATATGTCTGCGGTCTGTCCAGTCAGTCGCCATGGAAAACATTGGAATGCAAATTGTCATCAGCCTGGTCTTGTGTACGGATGAGTTTTAAAGCTCTGGCTTGGAAAAAGGCATTTACACAATGTATTCTTCTAGCAGACATTTGGATAGCACAGATGCACATTTTCATTAGTATGTGTGCTCCCTAGAAATAAAACTATTGGACACTGAGTTATGAATTGACACTCCATTTTCAGTACATAGAGTGAAAGAGTGATATGCATACAGCCTGGGTGAAGAGTGAAAAAAGACCACTACTACTAGTTCTACAGTTCCTTTGAGAGGGACCGTGACTAGGGCTGAACGATTTGGGAAAATAATCTAATTGCGATTTTCCCCCCAAATATTGCGATTGCGATTTAATATGCGATTTTTTTATTTTATCCAATTTTTTTTCCCAACAAATCGTGATGAATGATTTAAATATGACCAACACAATATTAGATACATTTAGTGTAAAATATTATTTCCCACATTTTACATTTTTATTTAACTGCTCATTACAGAATCAAGAACAACAAATCGGTGGCTTTGCCACTGTGCATTTAAGTAATTTAAACAAAGTCATTGTAAGAATAAACACAAGGCATGCACTTTTTAGACACTGTGTGCAAAATGTACCATCTTAAGAAGAAAAGAAAAAAGTTATTTTTTTTTTTTTAAGACCACGTTTTTAATCGCGAACGTTGCGGTTAGAAAATCGCGTTCTATCATATCGCGATTAAATCGCAAATGCAATTAATCGTTCAGCCCTAACCGTGACACAGGGAACCTTCATATTGGCAGTGAAGCACAGGTGACCGTCTCCTCAGTTACCTGATGTCACAATGGAGTGATGGAAGTCTATGGTTCCTTAGTTGTTATTCCTGGAAGAAGCCTCGGAATTATTTGTTTGGCAAGCACTGTAATAAATGTGTTCGTGTGTGTGTGTGTGTGTGTGTGTGTGTGTGTGTGTGTGTGTGTGTCTTTCAGGCTGCTGAAGCGGCAGCCTCTCTTGGAATCACGGCCAAAGGTCTGAAACGCAAAGCCCCTGGTGGTGGCCAGACCAACAAAGCAGTCACCATTGGGAGCAATGCTGTCCTTTACACCCAGTCATCTGCCACCGCAGGTGAAGCTCCTCACAAAAGTCTTTGGTCCATGAATACATGTTTACTCCAATTATAAAGATAAATTACCGTTATTGTCATTACAAAGTCATATTGAATCTTCAACCTAAACTTACTCTTGATTGTTTTATTATTTAGGTAATTGACAATAGATCCTAGAGAACAGAAACCAGTTCACATGTTGTTGTTATTGTTCACATGTGGTTAACATTTTAGCATTTCCTAGTTCAGGCACAAAGACTACAGCATCTCTGACCATTGTAAATGACTGTCATTGTGTGACTGTCATTGTGTTTTTCCATTGTGCAGATCCTGTGTTGACTGGCGGTGCCTATTGGGGGGTGTCTGCTGCACCTGTGGTCCCCGAGGCTGCTGCTGCTGCTGCTCCCCCTGCCCCTCCAGCCTCCCAGCTGCCCGCGACTCTGGAGCTGGAATCAGCCAAGGCATCGGCACTGGACAAGACCAAGAAGCCTAAGAAGGAAAAGGTGTGTGTGTGTGTGTGTGTGTGAGTGTACGTGTGAGAATTTGTTTTGCGTCTAGTGTGAGAAATTTAAACTTCTATCCAACAAAGTACTTTGGGTACCGTCTGATATAATAAAACGGTGGCCAGCAGGTACAAAGCTGTGCAGCGAATAAACTTCACTCCTTGATATCTTAACAGATGTGCTAGGGACAGATGCTAGCATCCATGGAAGAGATTAAGGGCTGTGTAACAGTGTTCAGTGTGTACAGAGCTGAGCAAACTTCACTCCAGATGCCTTAGG
This sequence comes from Clupea harengus, assembly GCF_900700415.2. Lineage (NCBI taxonomy): Eukaryota > Metazoa > Chordata > Actinopteri > Clupeiformes > Clupeidae > Clupea > Clupea harengus. The sequence goes on from NC_045154.1 coordinate 1,601,152, forward strand.
ATACGTTCTTGCCACTCCCATAGGTTTTAGCCTTCTTGCTAGCACTCCACCTTTTGTGTCTAAGGCCCTGTTTGGATGGGATTAGTTTGACATGGGGAGGTGGAGTAATGCCATTTTCCGTCAGGATGTCTGTAATATTCCATGACTGCTCTGCTCTGTGTCTATGGGGAAAGACCAAATGAAGCTGAACTGTGACTCAAATACAGCATTAGAGCTTAATGCCACTCGAAAGAGACTGATTCTATTTCTGTATTAATGTGATGCTTCACATGAATGTATTTGCAGACAAAGAAAAGCAAGACTAAAATGCCATCCCTAGTGAAGAAGTGGCAGAATATCCAGAAAGAGCTTGATGAAGAGGAGAAGAGCAGTTCGAGTGATGAAGACCGTGACCAGATGAACAGCCGACGCATTGAGGAGTGGAAGCAGCAGCAACTCGTCACGTACGCATTTTTTTTCCAATATCGTATAGTTGTCTGTATTACCATGGAAACTTTAAAGATTTACAATGTTGCCTTAAAATGTGCACTTATAGGCTGTTCACACCTGGCATTGACATCCGTCTTAGGTGATCCGATCACAAGTGCGCTAAGAACGGCAGTTCACACCTGGTATTATAACACGTCTCCACATGCATCTCCAGTGACCATTTAAGCTACGGTTAGCTAATGTTAGTTTAGGATTTTAAATTTGTAGGTCTAGCTAGCTCATCTTACGTCTAAAGATGTAAAACCAGCTACCTAGAGGGAAGAAGGGGGGGGGGGCGAGTCGTTGACGGACGGACGGACATTAGGCCTACTTGATGCGTTATTGGTCATTAAAATCAGCTTTTACGCACTCAATATATCTCTGGGCTTTTCGAAATGAATACATTTTGGACAAAGCCAACTTTGGGTACATACTTCTACTTCCGTAGAGGAGTAGGCAGTCCCAGTGTGTCCAGACACATTCCCATACACACTGCTAAAAGGATGTGCCTTATGCATTCCAGACCCCCTCCGAATGTAGTCTAAGTGATCAGATCGCAGTGCGTCTTGAGTGCATGCACATGTCCTTAGAGCTGTCCACGGACCACCCAAGACGCATGTTAATACCAGGTGTGAACAGTGCTTCAGACGTGGCCGTGAGTAACTTAAATGAGACATGTTTCATTTCGCAGAGGGAAGGCAGAGAAGAACGCTAACTTTGAGACCCTGCCTGACGACTGGAGGCAACGCCTACTGAAGAAGAAGAGGAAGATGATGAAGAGTTCGTAGTGCTGAAAGCCAGATCAAATGACTTCCTAATAATCAGTGGACTCTGTTTCTGTGCCCTGCTCAAGTCACTTAATGTATCTTACGGACATGATTGAAGAAACCTGAATGTTCTGTTGACTGTATATTGGTGTTAGTCCCCATTGGGCATTAGAGCCCTATTCAAGTTATCTATGGTTCCTCATTTTAAATGCAGTCGGTGTGCCATAACTCATAAAGCTTTTTTTTTTTTAATGGGGTTCCTTCCTTTTTCAACACACACCATATTGGTCTGAAGTAATATTACTTTTATCATGTGATATTACCATGTAATAGTTGCACTGTAATAAGTGTGTTCCAATTTACCGGTCACTATTATTACAGCTACATGCAGTGCTTTCTCATGTAATATGTAAATTACAATAGTACTTGAACAGGCATTGTTTAGAAATCATAACATACTTTAGTTTTTTTCCATGGCTATATGAAACAATATCAAATTCCATTACCCACTTGAACAGAATGTATCAAGCCACTTCTATGTATGTGCCAATGACCGCTGGAACCCTTGGTTTTGTGTCTTCATCTCATGTAAAACACCAACACCCCCCCCCCCCCTTACAGTATGATAACTTCTTTCTGTTATCGAATGAGGTAAAAGGCCAAGAAACATTTTTTTTATGTGTAAATAATGATAAAGTTTTTGCCAATTGTGTTTACCTTATGTGCATTGTATTTATTTTTAAGAACGTATGCTAGGGTACCCAGTGATACATTTGAGATTTTGCTAAATAATATTTTTAAATACATTTGTTCTTGAGGGCGCATTAAGAAATGTGCGTGCATGACAAAAATAAATTATTTGCATGCTTGGAAAAGTTTAAATGCAAAATCTGAATGTATTGCATATTCAGAGTTTCTCCCTTCTAAAACTGTACTCCTACACCTACCACACAACGATACGATAGGTAAGGGGTTCCTGTGCTTCCTATTGATTCTTTCATTAGTTTTACCGTCTTCAGGGACAGGTAACTTGGTTACAAACGATATTAAGATTCATATTTTGATTGATCATGCCTATGACCTAACCAGGAAACTATTTATGATCTAGCGAAATATACACATTGTAGTTGCATGGAATTACATTCCCGTAGATTGGAAAACGGCGTTTTATCAGACCATGTGACCTCTGTTGCTTAGCAACGTATTGTGAGCAAGCTTCTGCCGAAATATTCTGGCATTCCCATGAGTATGGGAAGGAACGATTATGTTGTGGTAACTAAATCAACCGAGTTGCTTGATCATCGATGTGCGGTGTACTTCTATTGCACAAGTAATAACATAATGGCTAAAAGTACTTTAAAAATGGCAGTTTAGAGTTTATGGAGTCTTAGGTTATGCTACGTCGCTATAGCCCGCTAAAGTTAGCAATTGATAACTGGTGAAGAGTTGGGTCATGCGAAAGTTGCGAATCTTCAACGGACCGTCTGCCAAGCAAATAAACGAGGATGAGTCCAGCATCGGAAACGGATTCTGCAATGCAGGTGGGATATGAATTTAGTGGCTGATTTAGGCGGGCTTTAAATAGTAACCTTAACTGAAATACAAAGTGCTATGGCTTCTATAACAATGCATTGTTTGTCCGATTCAGACCTCAGATGATGCATACGACAAATTCATTCTGCGACACCTTCAGCACTACGGTCTGTTCACTGGTAGGCATAACATGAGCTGCGATGTGATAAATGTCCTGTTGTTAAAGTTAGATCTCTTTGAAAAGCTTTCAGAGAAGTTGTGTTATTCTAACACCGTAAAGTTACTTAAAGGTATTCGTTTACATAGGCTATGGATGTAATAGTTTCAGTTAAATTAGACCTAGTTGGATGTGAAATGCTCGGCATTACATGTTGCATCTCTCATTTGGTTTCATAGAAAGGATACGTTGTGAAATGACTTTCCTAGTAATCTTAGTTTCTTCATTCACTGCAGGTACGGCTCCTCCTCGGGCCAGTGCTTCCTCCTTTGATAGATGGGCAGTTAGTCAAGACTCTCAGTCAGACACCCATTCACCTGACAGCCCTGACTCCAATACAGGGGATGAAGAACAAGACGCTGAAAAGACGTGTGAGGTTTTTTTTTTACTTGAACATGGTCCATAGGTCTGCTAGTGGCCTTTTGTGATCTTACACTCTTGTGAAGATTCATCCAGTACATTTGTGTGTTTTCATGTAAAATGATGGCGTCTTAAAGTTGCATTGCTAAAGATTAAAGATATGGCGTTTTATTACAGTGCATGAAATGCCCTGTATTGTTATTCCTTCGTTTCTTATACTTATTATTATTACAGTGCATGAAATGCCCTGTATTGTTATCCAAACTTTTCTTATTACAGTGCATGAAATGCCCTGTATTGTTATTCCTAGGCTTCTTATTACAGTGCATGAAATGTCCTGTATTGTTATTCCTAGGCTTCTTATTCTTCTTCTTATTACAGTGCATGAAATGCCCTGTATTGTTATCCAAACTTTTCTTATTACAGTGCATGAAATGCCCTGTATTGTTATTCCTTCGTTTCTTATTCTTCTTATTACAGTGCATGAAATGCCCTGTATTGTTATTCCTAGGCTTTTTATTACAGTGCATGAAATGCCCTGTATTGTTATTCCTAGGCTTCTTATTACAGTGCATGAAATGCCCTGTATTGTTATTCCTAGGCTTCTTATACTTCTTATTATTCTTTTTACCGACTTCTGAGCTTAATTCAGCTCGAACCGCTTAACTTAGAAACTTCGTTCAAACTTTGGCGCTTAGGTCTTATAAAGGACACTTATGCTATGTATTTTTCACTTTTCTAAACTTTATACTTTTTAAGATATTAAAGAAAAACGAATACAAATTTTCCCATTGACTTACATTGGGCCATTATGACATCATAATAGGGTCATTAAACTGGCTTGCACCTGTGCTTCACTGACACCTGCGCCAAGGTTCCAAGGCTCCTCTTCTCTCTGTCCCTCTCCATTCAACTGTATAACTAGGAATATTAAGAGACACCTTCCATTCTCTACTTCTTTTTCTCTCCATCTCTCCATCTTTCTCTTTATCTCTCTCAGTCTACTTTCTCTCACACTCCATCTCTCTGCTTCACTCCATTTTCTCTCCTTCTTTCAATATTTTCCCTCTTCACTATATATCTCTTTATCCATAGCCACTCTTGTTCACTCTTCTTTCCTTTCTTCTTTCCTTCTTCCACTCTTCTTTCTTTTCTACTTTCCTTCTTCCTCTCTTTTTTCCTTTCTTCTTTCTTTTCTTCTTTCCTTCTTCCACTCTTCTTTCCTTGCTTCTTTCCTTCTTACACTGTTCTTTCCTTGATTTACTCTTCTTTCCTTTCTTCTTTCCTTCTTTCACTCTTCTTTCTTTTCTTCTTCCTTTCTTAACTTTTGTATTTCATGCACTGGTATTTCCTTCAGGAAATGCATTTTCTAGTTCTTCTTCTTCTTCTTCTTCTTCTTCTTCTTCTCTTTACCGACTTCTGCGCTTAATTCAGCTCGAACCGCTTAACGTAGAAACTTCGTTCAAACTTTGCTGCATAGGTCTTGTTAAGGACACTTATGCTATGTATTTTTCATTTTTCTAAACTTTATACTTTTCAAAATATTAAAGAAAAACTAATACAATTTCTCCCATTGACTTACATTGGGCCATTATGACATCATAATAGGGTCTTTAAACTGGCTTGCACCTGTGCTTCACTGACACCTGCGCCAAGGTTCCAAGGCTCCTCTTCTCTCTGTCCCTCTCCATTCAACTGTATAACTAGGAATATTAAGAGACACCTTCCATTCTCTACTTTTTTTTCTCTCTATCTTTCTCTCTATCCCTCTCACTCTACTTTCTCTCACACTCCATCTCTCTGCTTCACTCCATTTTCTCTCCTTCTTTCAATATTTTCCCTCTTCACTCTCTCTTTACTGTCTTTATCTAGAGCCAGTATTGTTCACTCTTCTTTCCTTTCTTCTTTCTTTCTTCCACTCTTCTTTCCTTCTTCTTTCCTTTCTTCTTTCCTTCTTCCACTCTTCTTTCCTTCTTCCACTCTTCTTTCCTTTTTTCTTTCCTTCTTCCACTCTTCTTTCCTTCTTCCACTCTTCTTTCCTTTCTTTACTCTTCTTTCCTTTCTTCTTTCCTTCTTCCACTCTTCTTTCCTTCTTCCACTCTTCTTTCCTTTCTTTCACTCTTCTTTCTTTTCTTCTTTCCTTCTTCCACTCTTCTTTCCTTTCTTATTTCACTCTTCTTTCTTGTCTTCTTTTCTTCTTCCACTCTTCTTTCCTTTCTTCTTTCTTTCTTCCACTCTTCTTTCCTTCTTTCACTCTTCTTTCTTTTCTTCTCTCCTTCTTCTACTCTTCTTTCCTTTCTTCACTCTTCTTTCTTTTCTTCTTCCACTCTTCTTTCCTTCTTCCACTCTTCTTTCCTTTCTTTCACTCTTCTTTCTTTTCTTCTTTCCTTCTTCCACTCTTCCTTCCTTCTTCCACTCTTCTTTCCTTTCTTCCACTCTTCTTTCCTTCTTTTACTCTTCTTTCCTTTCTTCTTTGCTTCTTCACTCTTCTTTCTTTTTTTTCTTCCTTTCTTAACTTTTGCATTTCATGCACTGGTATTTCCTTCAGGAAATGCATTTTCTAGTTATTCTCTTTACCGATTTTCTGCGCTTAATTCAGCTCGAACCGCTTAACTTAGAAACTTTGTTCAAACTTTGTCGCGTAGGTCTTGTAAAGGACACTTATGCTATGTATTTTTCTAAACTTTATACTTTTTAAGATATTAAAGAAAAACTAATACAAATTTCCCCATTGACTTACATTGGGCCATTGTGACATCATAATAGGGTCATTAAACTGGCTTGCACCTGTGCTTCACTGACACCTGCGCCAAGGTTCCAAGGCTCCTCTTCTCTCTGTCCCTCTCCATTCAACTGTATAACTAGGAATATTAAAAGACACCTTCCATACTCTACTTTTTTTTCTCTCTATCTTTCTCTCTATCCCTCTCACTCTACTTTCTCTCACACTCCATCTCTCTGCATCACTCCATTTTCTGTCCTTTCCTTCTTCCACTCGTCTTTCCTTCTTCCACTCTTCTTTCCTTTCTTCACTCTTCTTTCCTTTCTTCTTTCCTTCTTCCACTCTTCTTTATTTTCTTCTTTCCTTCTTCCACTCTTCTTTCCTTCTTTCACTCTTCTTTCTTTTTTATTTCCTTCTTCCACTCTTCTTTACTTTCTTCTTTCCCTTCTTTCTTTTCTTCTTTCCTTCTTTCACTCTTTTTTCCTAGCTTCACTCTTCTTTCCTTTCTTCTTTCTTTTCTTCTATTCTTCTTCCACTCTTCTTTCCTTCTTTCACTCTTCTTTCTTTTCTTCTTCCTTTCTTAACTTTTGCATTTCATGCACTGGTATTTCCTTCAGGAAATGCATTTTCTAGTTATTCTTTTTACCGACTTCTGCGCTTAATTCAGCTCGAACCGCTTAACTTAGAAACTTCATTCAAACTTTGGCGCGTAGGTCTTATAAAGGACACTTATGCTATGTATTTTTCTAAACTTTATACTTTTTAAGATATTAAAGAAAAACTAATACAAATTTTCCCATTGACTTACATTGGGCCATTATGACATCATAATAGGGTCATTAAACTGGCTTGCACCTGTGTTTCACTGACACCTGCGCCAAGGCTCCTCTTCTCCCTGTCCCTCTCCATCCAGTATAACTAGGAATATTAAGAGACACCTTCCATTCTCTACTTCTTTTTCTCTCCATCTCTCCATCTTTCTCTTTATCTCTCTCAGTCTACTTTCTCTCACACTCCATCTCTCTGCTTCACTCCATTTTCTCTCCTTCTTTCAATATTTTCCCTCTTCACTATATATCTCTTTATCCATAGCCACTCTTGTTCACTCTTCTTTCCTTCTTCCACTCTTCTTTCCTTCTTTCACTCTTCTTTCTTTTCTTCTTTCCTTCTTCCACTCTTCTTTCCTTTCTTATTTCACTCTTCTTTCTTGTCTTCTTTTCTTCTTCCACTCTTCTTTCCTTTCTTCACTCTTCTTTCCTTTCTTCTTTCTTTCTTCCACTCTTCTTTCCTTCTTTCACTCTTCTTTCTTTTCTTCTCTCCTTCTTCTACTCTTCTTTCCTTTCTTCACTCTTCTTTCTTTTCTTCTTCCACTCTTCTTTCCTTCTTCCACTCTTCTTTCCTTTCTTTCACTCTTCTTTCTTTTCTTCTTTCCTTCTTCCACTCTTCCTTCCTTCTTCCACTCTTCTTTCCTTTCTTCCACTCTTCTTTCCTTCTTTTACTCTTCTTTCCTTTCTTCTTTGCTTCTTCACTCTTCTTTCTTTTTTTTCTTCCTTTCTTAACTTTTGCATTTCATGCACTGGTATTTCCTTCAGGAAATGCATTTTCTAGTTATTCTCTTTACCGATTTTCTGCGCTTAATTCAGCTCGAACCGCTTAACTTAGAAACTTTGTTCAAACTTTGTCGCGTAGGTCTTGTAAAGGACACTTATGCTATGTATTTTTCTAAACTTTATACTTTTTAAGATATTAAAGAAAAACTAATACAAATTTCCCCATTGACTTACATTGGGCCATTGTGACATCATAATAGGGTCATTAAACTGGCTTGCACCTGTGCTTCACTGACACCTGCGCCATGGTTCCAAGGCTCCTCTTCTCTCTGTCCCTCTCCATTCAACTGTATAACTAGGAATATTAAAAGACACCTTCCATACTCTACTTTTTTTTCTCTCTATCTTTCTCTCTATCCCTCTCACTCTACTTTCTCTCACACTCCATCTCTCTGCATCACTCCATTTTCTGTCCTTTCCTTCTTCCACTCGTCTTTCCTTCTTCCACTCTTCTTTCCTTTCTTCACTCTTCTTTCCTTTCTTCTTTCCTTCTTCCACTCTTCTTTCCTTTCTTCTTTCCTTCTTCCACTCTTCTTTATTTTCTTCTTTCCTTCTTCCACTCTTCTTTCCTTCTTTCACTCTTCTTTCTTTTTTATTTCCTTCTTCCACTCTTCTTTACTTTCTTCTTTCCCTTCTTTCTTTTCTTCTTTCCTTCTTTCACTCTTTTTTCCTAGCTTCACTCTTCTTTCCTTTCTTCTTTCTTTTCTTCTATTCTTCTTCCACTCTTCTTTCCTTCTTTCACTCTTCTTTCTTTTCTTCTTCCTTTCTTAACTTTTGCATTTCATGCACTGGTATTTCCTTCAGGAAATGCATTTTCTAGTTATTCTTTTTACCGACTTCTGCGCTTAATTCAGCTCGAACCGCTTAACTTAGAAACTTCATTCAAACTTTGGCGCGTAGGTCTTATAAAGGACACTTATGCTATGTATTTTTCTAAACTTTATACTTTTTAAGATATTAAAGAAAAACTAATACAAATTTTCCCATTGACTTACATTGGGCCATTATGACATCATAATAGGGTCATTAAACTGGCTTGCACCTGTGTTTCACTGACACCTGCGCCAAGGCTCCTCTTCTCCCTGTCCCTCTCCATCCAGTATAACTAGGAATATTAAGAGACACCTTCCATTCTCTACTTCTTTTTCTCTCCATCTCTCCATCTTTCTCTTTATCTCTCTCAGTCTACTTTCTCTCACACTCCATCTCTCTGCTTCACTCCATTTTCTCTCCTTCTTTCAATATTTTCCCTCTTCACTATATATCTCTTTATCCATAGCCACTCTTGTTCACTCTTCTTTCCTTCTTCCACTCTTCTTTCCTTCTTTCACTCTTTTTTCTTTTCTTCTTTCCTTCTTCCATTCTTCCTTCCTTCTTCCACTCTTCTTTCCTTTCTTCCACTCTTCTTTCCTTCTTTTACTCTTCTTTCCTTTCTTCTTTGCTTCTTCACTCTTCTTTTTTTTCTTCTTCCTTTCTTAACTTTTGCATGTCATGCACTGGTATTTCCTTCAGGAAATGCATTTTCTAGTTGTTATTCTTTGTACCGACTTCTGCACTTAATTCAGCTCGAACCGCTTAACTTAACTTTCTTCTTTCCTTCTTCCACTCTTCTTTCCTAGCTTCACTCTTCTTTCCTTTCTTCTTTATTTTCTTCTTTTCTTCTTCCACTCTTCTTTCCTTCTTTCACTCTTCTTTCTTTTCTTCTTCCTTTCTTAACTTTTGCATGTCATGCACTGGTATTTCCTTCAGGAAATGCATTTTCTAGTTTTCCTTCTCAAATTACTGCTCAGTCTAGAAGTCATTATAGCTTACGGTCAGATTTGCTATTTTAGTCTATCACTGGGGGTGTGGACCGTCTAATGTTCCTAATATTTGTAAAATGTTTAGATGTGGTTGTGGATAACAAGAAACTTATTTTGTCCTTCAAGGGTTTCTGATGACTTTTACAGGAAGATCATTTTATGTTATGTATTTTAAGCTAATTAATGTGTTGCCTAATTGTGGTTGATTGTTTAATTCATGCTCTGCATTACACTAGTTCCCTTGTACCTGCACAAGCCTCTAAGGACTAAGCAGCTGCTGATTGACTTTAATGGGGGCCGGCCCATTCCTCGTCTCAGACAGCCCCGTGATCTCTTTGCCATCCCCTCCCACTCCAGTCCAATTCAGGGTGTACGCTGGCCTGTTGAGTGTGACATCACTGTGGGAGACATTCAACATATAGGTACTGATATCATATTAATTGACGCTTAAATGTAGTCCTGAACCAGATTGGCATCAAACATTCTGTCAGCCAGTCAAAGAGTCAATTGAATGGTACATGTCATAGACATGGAATACAGTGCATTGCAGATTGAGCCAAACTATCCCTGAGGTCCATAGGCAGGCTGTATGACTATGGTCATGCACATTACAAATTGTGAGCCAAATTGTATTGTAACATCAGTTTCACATGTTATACCTCTGTAGAATGGGATCCACCAGAGGCAGAGCCCTTCTACCAGTGTACAGGCCACGAGAGGACACCTATGCCAGTCGGGGAGGAGAAAGGAAATATCGTTTATTTAATCAATCCAGGTATGTTATTTAAATTCACATATATTATGGGGGGAAAAAAAACGTAATATCACGGTCTATTTACAAATGTGTTTATCTGAGACACATCCATCTCTCTGCATCCCTCTCTGTGCAGTCTGACTGGTATCTGCAAAGGTGGCTTTTTGGGAAACCCATTAACAATAGGCTACAAAAGAAAAAAAAACCTACAATAGGAAGTCCCTGAAAGTTCTGATGTTGACAAGTTACATCACCAGAGATAGTCTGCTTGCTTGGTTGCGTTCCACAGCTATGTCTGCTTAGCATCTCTACAGTGACGTTAGAGAACACCTATTTTGCAGTTGCACTCATTGCAAAAAAAATTGCACCTTAAACACATTTGGATGCAAAATGTGACTAATCATCTGCAGTCTGGAGCCCTGCTTTTCTCATCATGAAAACAAAATGACTAGTGCCATCCTGGATGATCAGGTCCTGTTTTTGTGTGAACCCCTGCATGTTGACACTGGCAGCTACAAGGACAGCTCACTTCACCTGCTCCCGGGTCGGAGGAAGCCAGGGCCCCGTAAAGAATGCCCATTGGTCCAGCAGCCAGGAGCCGCCCCTGTCCTTTGAGTCCCGCTTTCAGAGCGGCAACCTTCAGAAAGCAGTGCAGGTGTAAGTGTCAGACCTTCGTTTTTCACACAGTAAACACATCAGCACTTTAACATCATGGATTTATTGAGTTGCTTTCTTTTCCAGAGGCGTCCACGACTATGAGCTGACTCTTCGGCATGACCTCTACACTACTAAGCACACACAGTGGTTCTACTTTCGGGTGCAGAACATGAAAGCTGGCGTCACTTACCGTTTCAGCATCATCAACCTGCTCAAGCCTAGTAGCCTGTACAGTGCAGGCATGCGCCCACTTCTGTACTCAGAGCGTGCTGCCAGGGAGCAGGGCCAAGGATGGACCCGGACCGGGGCCAACATAAAGTACTACCGCAACAATAGGGAACAGGACGGCAAGCCGCTGTACTCCCTAACCTGGACTCTGGAGTTCCCGCACGTGGGTGACTCATGCTATCTGGCACACTGCTACCCTTATACCTACTCAGACCTACATCGCTATTTGTGTCGTGTGGTGCGTCAGCCCAGCACAGCCGCCTACTGCAAGCTGCGGGTACTATGCCGTAGCTTGGCAGGAAACCCGGTCTATGTACTGACCATCACTGCCCCGGGCATCAGCTTGGATAGTCACGTTAAGCAGGCTGTGGTGGTGACTGCGAGGGTTCACCCAGGAGAGACCAACAGCTCTTGGATAATGCAGGGCTTCCTCGACTTCCTTCTTGGTGACTCTCCTGATGCCTCTCTACTTCGAGAGATGTTCGTCTTCAAGGTAAGAAAAGCAATGTTTCTTTAAATTGAAATAGCCAAGCAATGAAATCATATGTACAGGTGGATAGTTATCCGTGTGCCCCCATGTCTTAAAGGTAATCCCCATGCTCAACCCTGATGGAGTGGTGGTAGGGAACTACCGCTGCTCACTAGCTGGTCGTGACCTCAACCGGAACTATCGCACACTCTTGCAGGAGTCGTTTCCCTGCGTTTGGCATACTTGTAATATGGTGAAAAGGTGAATGGACATCCATGGTAGAGAACAAGCAACTGTCTTGATGTCAGAAAGATTATGGAGACATAGGGTAATTGCTTTGGGTTTAACATGACTCCAAAGACAACTGGTTTTAGAGGTTTAGGTAATGGGATAGTGGAGATGACTTTTGGATGACTTATGACTGTTGCTACAGCAACCTGCTAGTTGTAAAAGGGATTATAGTGACGTTAGGTAAATGCTTTAGTTTTGTGTAGAAGTCTTGAGTGACTAGAGTTGTTTTCCTTCATCCCCAGGCTGCTGTCAGAGAGAGAGGTGGTACTATACTGTGACCTCCATGGACACAGCAGGAAAAACAATGTCTTCATGTATGGCTGTGACAGTAAGAGCAGTACCTCAGTAAACCTCCAGGAAAGGGTCTTCCCTCTGATGATGAGCAAGAATGCTCATGACAAGGTGGAAAAGAAATGCCAGAATATTCTCATGCCTATGCTGTTTACTTAGTTTTTTCATAAAATAAAGTCTTGTTTAGTTTAAGTACTACAGATATGTTTAATTTATATATTGATTGTGTGCACTTTTGTTGGATCTTGTTGCAATGCTTCTTTTGTTCCCCTAGTTCTCTTTCGGGAGTTGTAAGTTCAAGGTTCAGAAGACCAAAGAAGGCACTGGCCGCGTTGTTATGTGGAAGCTTGGCATTAGAAACAGCTATACCATGGAGTCCACCTTTGGAGGCTCCACACTTGGTAGGGTGTTGCTGAACTCTAAACTAAGTTCTAAAAGTCTTGGAAATGTTTTTGGGTGGGTGGGGGTTTGTGTGTGAACTCCTCTGAATGATGAGTCACGATCAGCAAATGAAAAGGAGACTCAAAATCAAGGGTGTGGCTTGACGCGGATATGTACAAAATGGTCATTGATGTGTTTAATCACGGCTCAGTCATATTTAGTTTGCAGGTCAAAAAAGCTGCAACTACCGAGGAGTACAGAGATGTAAGTAGTGCCTTTAAGGGTTCGCCAGTTCATGTATGAAGCATTTCTCAATTTCCCCTGTGCGTTATTTGCAGGTAACAGAACAGGAACACATTTCTCCACTCAAGACCTGAAGTCAATAGGGTATCACCTTTGTGACACGCTGCTGGATTACTGTGACCCAGACACAACCAAGGTAAGCCAAGGATAGCCAAGTCTATCCACTATATGAAACTGTGTGTACCTTGAGCTTGTCTATGAATGTGCTAACACTTTAACATAGTGCTTTCAGTAATAGAAATCCTAAACAGTTACATACTGGTAGATATTTTGTTTTCTGCTGGTTTGTGATATAATGATTAGACCCATCTTTGAATTGGTAAGCTAGTCGTTAAAGTCGTTATAGAGCAGTATTTGTGGTTTTTCCCAGACAAGCCAGTGTCTAGCTGAGCTGAGTGCTTTGCTCAGACTGGAGATCAGCAGGAGGCTAGGCCCGGACTCCAACGGATCCCTTGGTGGTCTCTCTGTCTCTGATATTGAATCCAGGTGAGGACCTGTGAACATCTGTCTTTACAAAACAAAAATCCCTTACACACAGTCAAATAAGTTCCACTGATCTCTAAATGATCCGGTCAGACATAAGAAACTTGTTTGTCTTTCCATTCCTGCAGCACTAGTGGCTCCAACAGTTCAGAGTCAGATGGCCCTCCATTGAACCTAGTAAATACCTCTCACCAGGTATGCGGTGGTGTCTTTTTCAGTTCTCAGTCAGTAAACTATTATTTCTTTCGGTTGCACGCAAACATTCTGTACCAACTGTATTATGTTTACTCCAAATCAAATCCACCGCAGAAAAGGCACCTCAGAAGTCGCAAGGAAAGAAATCAACTTCATCGAAAGGTAGGGCGGGAAACGGTATCTAAGACCCACAGTGGAAACCACAGTAACCTCTGAATATATTGACATGAACACACTTGGGTTTTTACAAGTAGATTAAAATGACCAGGACTCAATTAACTATATTCATTTTGTATTGGAATCCCAGCCCAGCAGTGTGCGTGGCAAGAAGACTCAGGATACGTTAGCCATGGTGAAAGATACAGAAAAAAGACAGAAGGTAGAGGCAACACAACAGAGTGGAAGTGCATGGAGCCCTCACCACTCCCCACAGGCCCATGGGAGTGACCACAATACTGGCCAGGTGAATTCACAATCCTCTTCTTATTTCTGAGTATTAGTGTAAAAAATTGTTTTGCAGAAGCCTTCACAGAAGAATAGAAAATGTTATGTATGGTGATGATTATGGTGATTGTGTGCTTTTCCTCTCAAGTTGTTTTTGAATGCATTGCCAGTGGCACTTGAAAATCTAATGAAGTATGTTTGCAGGAGGGTTCCGTGGAGGCTGTGTCAACACCCAACATGGGCAGAGCTGGAGCACACTTGTGTGGGGGTACAGATCTTTTTATATTTGGAGAGATTTGTGCTGATTGTATTGTACGTGGGCTTATTTAACCAGTGGACAGAAATGACAAATTGACAAATTGGTCATTGGTCTCCAAATGACTAGGTGAGGCTACGCCCTCTGTCCCACATGGCCCAGTCAGTGGTGCTGCAGTCCAGCAGTCTGATCCTAAGGGCAGGCAGGTACACCCAATCCATATGGCCGCCATGACACTCTGCCCCAGAATCAAAGCCCACCCAGGTCAGACCTTATGAATATGTTATTACTTTCATTCTTTTCCTGCTGTCATTTTTTTTTTTTTTTAGATTAGATTGAGATTAGCTTTTTCGGTTGTCACTGTGTTAATTCCATTGTATGTTGTACGCAGGTGAAATCTGTCTCACAGTTGATGCATCCTTTTAAAAATTAGTTTCAATGTATTTTAACAGCGGTTTATTCCCCCTTCAGGAAAACCCACATATTACAAATTCCCGGCCCATAGGTAAGCAAAAGTAATTATTATTGTTAGCACATTTGACAGATACAGTATGTGCACATGAAAGCACAAACAGAGTTTGAAATACTTGTTACCAGTTTCAACTCTATATTTATACTCCACATTCAAACGCTTAGTATGCGCATACGCCATTTATGATATACTATGTAGTCATATTTGTGTCAAATCTTGTGATATTATTCTACCTTGTCAGTTGCCGTTGTCTTTGGCGGTTCCATACCTTTTAGCTTGTCAACAAATAAACATGTACACTATCCTTTAGGGGGTCTCGAAGCGTGATTTATATTTACAACAGCTACACTCCGCAACTTTAGGGGGAGCTCAGTCGCAAAAAACACCCATTCTTGCATAATGGGGCATTAATGTTTGTTCTGTGCCTGGCTCAGGGCGGCCTCCGAGAGCTTGCCCACCAGCTGGCTGGGGTCCTGCAAGTCTGTGTGTTTCTACTTGGCCAGATGTCAGCACCAAACACCTACCTGCAATAAACACAGGACAGCAGCCAAAGTCTCCATCAGATACTACTTAGCTGAGTCTGGACCAGCCATGAGCTCCACCAGTCAAAAGTTGATACTTGCGAAAGGGAAAGAAAAAGATACTAATGGTGAGCCTTAATGGATTCACTACAGTCCAAGTTTCCACTGGTTTGATGACAAATGACTTCCAGGCTCAACCACTGTTCAAATGTGAAAACATATGCAACATTGTATACAAAAATGACAAAGTGCTATCTTGGAGTTAATAATAGCTTGTGTCCTTACAGGTCTCTCTCCGTCAGCGACCGTGAAGAATGATGACATTACTCCCAGCAGTAAACCCAAATCATGCAGTGACACTCTCCTTCCTGATTTACACTGCATGGACCTTCAGGGGAAAAGGTGCTTAGCGTTTTACTCCATTTTGTTTTGAGCGCTGTTACTAATCCATGCTCAGTCCTAGTTCATGTTTGAGAAAAATTTTAACCTATTTTGAGAGCAGTCAGTCTGTTAGATTTTCAGAGCAGCTGTGGAATAACTTTTTCTCACCCCATGGTAACCACACACACATTGTCAACATTCAAATGGTGATGTAATATTAGAATGTAATATGTTTGTATAGTTATGTTCTTCCACCTTCTACGGAGTTAGAAGAGCAAATGTGTCGCCCCGTGTTTATGTAACTGTTCTCTTCGTCCACACGCTGTATCTTGCAGCCATGCCCAACCCTCAGGTGACCAGGCAGGATTGGGTGTGATAAAGCTGGACACAGGGAAATGGACACAGCTGAGGGGAGGCATCGGTCAGAACACTGCTAGGGTTGTCCCAGCTGAGAGCAGGTACGCTCAGAGAGCTTATTATTCATCTGCTCATCAACGGGTTCCTGATTTGACCAGACACTGACACCGAAACCTGGCCATTGTGTTCATGTTCTTATCCAGTTACAGGGATGATACAACTATCACAAAAGAAACCCAACTCACTATTTAGCTAAATACAGCTCTTCCATACATGATTAAAGCAGGGAGAATCCAGTTACTTTGCCGCCAGCCATGTAGAATGACCTTGAACCAGTCCATGAGTTATGACCTGAGAGTATTGTCTATAGGTTTGTTATGGGGAGTACAGTAACAGCCACCAATCATATCAGAGATTAGAGATAAATGTTTTGGTAGTGCCGAAACTCAAGACACTTGGAGTGTAATGCATAACACTGCACAATGTAGTACTTACATGAAATCATTTTGTCCTTTTTAAATATAAAATGTATGTGTGCTCTGGAAAGTGACAAGGTTTGAAATGGGGACCATCTTGTTGATGTTTAAGGCATGCAGAATATCCCTTTCGTTGACAATGCAAAAATATTTTATTTGAAAAACAAGAGACATTACCCTACTACTTCTCCTTGCAGTAAAGGAAGCACATCATAACAGCATTATTTCTTTGCACAGATTGACCCTAAGACCTCTGGCAGATGACCACAAGACAGGTCTGTTACCTCAGGTGATGCTCCAAGTCTCCGCTCATGACACATCTGCAGAGTGCGACAGAGCGCCCAAACTGCAGAGGCAAGGCCTGGCCACATCCACATCCACATCCACATCGCCACCGCCAGAGGAGGAACACTCCACCGTGACAGGCCATGCTGCCATGCCAAACAAAGCTGTTAGGTACTGAGTTAAGGATCAGGTTTGCCAGCAGGGTCTGTCGTAAGTGTACACCTCAGTTTTAAGCAGTGCTGTCTTAGGTGAGGGAGCACATATGGATTTGTGTTTGCATCGCCTTCACCAGGACACCAATCATTAGATGAGATTGATTTGATTTGATTTTTAAGTTTGTAATGACCTAACCAGTTTTCTTGAGGTATGCGATTGCAAAGTAGACCAGCACAAAACCAATTCTTTTCATTTACTGAGTTTATAGGCGGTCTGTTTGGACCTCTTGTATTCGATCAGTACATTTATTTCACAACATTAAAATCAAGAAATAAAAGCTTTTGTATCTACTCGGATATTTACATATGGATACATCTCACTCATGTGTGTCTTGGATATTTACATATGGATATATCTCACTCATATGTGTCTTGGATATTTACATATGGATATATCTCACTCATGTGTGTCTTGGAATAACGTGGAAACCATTCGGTCCAATTCCACTACAATTCAGTGGCAATATGATCATCACCAATCTAATGTTAAGGCTGTAATTAAATGCTTAATGTATTTTACATAAATAATGTATGTAATGATAAAGACCCTTATTGTAATATAAAATCACTATTCTATTGGTAAAGTTCCATGAATAATATCTCAGTCATGCTGTCAGCTCCTGGACTCCAACAAACTGCTGAAGGTGGAAATGGCTTTCTGTGTGATGCACCATTTCTCGAAGGGCCACAAATCCTGATAGGGCCTGCACAAATGGAAAAAACACTACACTGTTAAAACAGCTATTTCAGTTCAGACTCTGTATTAGTAATACAGTAAAAAAAAAAATCTTTTTTTAAATAACCAAATATTGATCATGCACATCCACTTAAAACTGTTAGAAACTACTGCAAACTGAATGGAATTATATAAACTTAAGATTATTAAATGTTTTTGTACATGTGATATTGGGGAGGGGGGGGGGGGGACAGTAAACCGCCAAATGCACAAACAAAATAATATTACCTCTATTAGTACCAACAAGGACAGCACTATATGAACCCCTCTTTCCAGCGGCTGGACAAGTATGGACTCGTTAAAAAGTTGAAACAAAATGAGTGGAAACTGCAAAAGTAGACTCAATAGCCAAAAGCCAGCCAGCTCTGGTACCTGTAATGGAAAAACTGGAATTTAATCTTTAAACTTGATTTTACTTAAAAGATAAAACAGTTAGTGTGGAGAAAGAAATATACCTTCTCTTGTAAGTTCCCAACATAGCCGAGATAAAGCCTGATTCCCTCAATAAGTGTCATCAAAATCAGGACAGTAACCAGAATGAACTTGTAGTAGTCAGGGAGGGCTGGATACTACACGATAGGAGTAAGTTAGAAGAAAGTCCATTAATGTGGAGATTCATGTCTTAATTAGTCTCACGGACAGTAAACGTGATTAAGTATCCGTTGTTACCTTGAGATGCAGCATGGTGACTTCACATACCCACCACATAGGGAAAAACCACAGGTTAAAGTAAAGGGACATCTGAAGAGGAAGACTGGAGACAACTTCATCATCTAAGAACACAGGGAATGCCTATCGTTAAGGTAATATCGTTAAGGTAGGCATTAATAGTGAGCACTATGCACTCTGTTTATCATGCAAACCAGCTAGCTTACAATGGCTCATTCTAGTCAGCAAAAGCAAACTTTCGCTGTTCAAAACACACGACAAATCCATCAGTAAATGTAACAGTTTATTAAGCAACCGGCTAACCTCTAATCTTGCACTTAACTGCCAGCTAGCGGTTGATGTTTAGCTTGAGAGCCAGTTGGCTATGTAGCAGCGTTAGCTAGCTTTCGTTCAAAATGAGTCCCTCTGCTGGTGAGCTGTGGTTCGCACCTAGCTACTTTCTTTAGAAATGTTTAGTTACCTTTACTCAGAAAAGCAGAGTGATCTTCAGGAGTTGGTTGCGTACGATTCTGGTCAATAAACACGGTTCTTGTGAGTCCTCCCAATCGTTGCCTTAACTGCTCTGGTAGTTCCATGTTTCCCACATGTAGCCGTAGAGACAAGAAAACAGACGCTTTGCTCTCAAGTGGAGTCCTTCGAGCGCAGATGTGGGCGTGTACATTCAACAAAGACTCCATCCTAGACAGACATAACTCGAATCTCTTTATAAAGTTGGAATCCTTACCGACTTCTTGTAGACTTCTAAATTATTACATGATAGACTCTCAGAAGACTAACTGAAATTGGACACTAACGTTTTCAGAGTGATCTGTCTAGGAATTATAAATGGTAATAGTATTTTCGATGATCACTTGAGACGAACAAATAACATATGTTTTGCATTTATTAAAAATATTCAATGGTTATTTTGAGCATGATAAAGATATCCAACTCCAGCTCCAGTAAAGAGAGTAGCCTAAACTATAGCCTTCAGCCTAGTGAAAAAGTGTGCAGTGTCTGGCTCAGACTTCAGTGTCTTACTTGAGTGGGATCCAAACCACACACACAAACATTGAGAGACGTCTCTCTCTGAAACAACTGATGTTTTTCCAGTGGCTTGGTGTGTGTGTGTGTAACGCCAGCGTTACAGGGCCATTCTCAGAACAAGTTCATAAGGCGCCCACAGAGTGCAGAGTTCCAAGGCGGTTATCTGTGCCATAGAACCGGAAACACGCTTGATACTGAAGTAGCTTTTCAGCAAGATGACTTCTCCTCACTCCTTTTCCCAACTCCACAGTCAGGTCTGAGTACCTTGGTTATGAATAAGTCAAGGTCATTACACTCATACACACTATAACCTAGATATGTAAACTATATATACTGCATATGAGAAAGAGATAGAGAGCCTACCTGTGTGATAGTTTCCAAAAGACCAGGGTGTTCATTGCCATCAGTACAGACAATATAAAGAAAAAGCCCTCTAGATTTCCATCACCCAGTGTACGGGGGTAAAATCCACCTAAAAAAATATTTTCAACCACATTACAATCAACAACTCGAATGCATATATTAGTTTCGAAGGGCGGAGTTTACCATAAAATTATCATCTTCAAATTCAGTTTGATGCTATATGGTCAAGTGAAGGACAGATAAATATTGTTGCTCCCACAAGCCACCAGGGCTGTGCACTATGTAGTTCTGTGATCTGGGTCGGAAATACTGTGAAAATATAAGAAAAGCTTTCACAGCACGGCGTTGCCGATTATTAACTTGTATCAGTGTGCTTTCATGCATATGTAGAATATACAGTAATTAAATAGGTAGAAGAAGATGATTCAGGAAAAATATATAGGTCATCACAAAATTAGCCTGCAGCTCCAAAAATACAGCAGGCAACTTACCGCCAGACACAGAAAAGACCAGCTGGATAATCAGGGCACCCAGGAAACATCCTCCTCCATATGAGAGAGTCAGAAAGTGCAGAGCAATCCCACGCAAATGACTCGGAGTCAAACAGAAGGAGATGATAGCGCCTGGATGAAGTTTGGAGAGAAAGAAGTTCAGAAGGAGTTTCAATGTTTCTGAGTGCACCAAGATGATCTTTCGGAAAGAAGAGGACTTACATGCTGGGGTTACCAAGGCCTCTGCCACTCCTAATAGAATATACTGGGGTGTGAGCTGGAAGCAGGTCATGGAGGACACCTGCAACACCTTTCCTGACAAGGTCTGCTGCACCTGGGGGTACTCCTTCCTGTAGATCTCTGAGATGCCAGCCGCCAGTGTAGACAGAGTGGCACATATGTGGCCAAGAGCTTCAGACAAATAAACACAGGCACCACTGAGGTCAAACAGTCATATTGCTCTCCAGTCCACATATTTGAATCTACTATAGCAATGAATGCTTATTTGAATAAATGAATGTTTATTTGACAGACTAACATGACTTAACACTATAAACCTTACTTATTGCTGTGGCTGGAAGGAGAGGTTTTTTCTGCAGGAACAGGTGGCAGGTGCTCACAAACTCCAGTAAGGGAGCGAGCAGCAGGAGCGGCAGGATGCTAATCACATTCATGGCAGCTATGGGCAGCAGAAAGCCGTTGACGTTTAGATTGGAGTGCATGGTCTGGAGATAGTAGCCTGACGGGATCTGTACATCAGTGCACAGTTACACTGGTTAAGATGTTTCTTCAAGGGCTTCAATTAATAGCTTTTGAGAGGTGACCACTGTCAAAATTCATGATTACGTTTATTTAAGGATATTAGCTAGTTGACTATAAAAGAGATTATGTATGAAACATCAGACATATTGGTTGTGACCTCTTAAATGACTTGCCTGTGTTGTGCAGGTGCGGTAGAGAAGCTGGAGGACAAAAAGAGGGAATAGTTTGGCCAGGATCTTGACGTCCTCAACATGTGTCTCACTGTAGCGGCCACCATTGTTCTCCTTAGCACGGTCCAACCAACTAGGGACATCCCCACTCAAGTGCCGGTAATGTAAGCAACACATCTTCAATGAGTTCAGGAACACACCCACTGTGGTCAGCAAGGAACTACCTAGAAAAAAAAGCAACAATTCAGTTTGTTGTGTAATAAATGTTCTTTCTGAATTTTCTGAATTATTTCATGAATATATTGTTAATATGATTTGAAACTAGTGATTAAGACTAATTATAGTTTTGGTCAAATAAAGAATCTAAGCTAAATCTATAACTTTGCAGAAATATCGGTGTCATAGTTACCTTTTTTTGGACGGAAGGTGAGGTTGCTTCGCACCATATGTATGGCAATGAGTGCAAGGAGAACAGAGGTAAATGGAATAAGGAATCCTAGATTTTTGGCCACAGACTGCTGGATGTAGGAGATCCCCAGAAACACCACTGTGGAATTCAGATTGACCAGCCAATAGAACCTATAGATGCAGGTGAGAATCTTACATGCAGTCTTCTCTTTTTATATGATCTGTGTCTCATATTCAGACAATGATCATTTGTGGTAGGGCTGGTTTATATATCTAAAAATATGATAAATTGACAGATTTAAGATGTATTTAGCAATGTATAATGAACAGAAAATCTTGGACTTGGACTATGTATCATTTAGCATTCAATAGTAAGAACACTATGCTTTGAACACTTTGCTGTGCTGTTGTGTATTTTTGACAGTAACATTTGAATGCAAGCCTTGATTGGCTGTATAGGAAAGTTAAGGCAGCATTAAGAGTAGGATGACTGCCTGTCTGAAATCATTTTGATTCACTGATTTATTCAAATAATCACTCAGTCCTAGATCATCTACATTACACATTTAATTAATCCAATTAGTTGTTAGTGGTCTGATGAAATGTATACATACAGATTCTACTTTTAAGAACTGCTGTCCCATGAGAATTTACACGGCACATATCAGGTAGAGTAAAATGGAAACCCACCAGTTGAAGAAGGATAGGAGCTGATGCTGGTCATAGCCCTGCAGGTGGTAGGATCCCAGTGGGCAGAGGATGGCTCGGATGCCCCCAATGCCCAGAGCAGCAGCCAGGAGCCCAATGTAGAAGAGAATCTGCTGCTCCCTGGGCTCCAGGTGGTGGATCATATTGTGAGTGTCCATGTAAAAGTCCTCAAAAGGGAACGCCACCACTGGAAGCATAGCAGTGCCTAGAAGTGGAGAGATTTTGGAATTTGAGAGAAAGCTGAAAACTTTGATCTTTGGATCTTTTGATCTTTTGATCTTTTATAATGTTGTGGTGTTGCAGTACCTCTATGAAATGGGGTCAGATGAGTAGTGAGGTGAGCAATAACTTGAGTCAGTCTAGGCAGGCAGTCTAACTTAGTGCTGGTAGGATGCTTCAATAGTTTGCTTTTGTTGATGTTTGTCACTAGTGTAAACAAATTCTTCTCATTCTGAGCTGTACCCAGTTTTTGTAAAGTCAGTCAGGTTGTACTACTTAAGATATGTTAAGCTATGAAGAATAATTCGTATATAAAATGACAAAATAATTTTCCTCCAAATTTTCACACAATCATCTTTTTTTCACATGTTCAAGAATGTGAATGGCAAAAGAGTGGTTGCATTTGTTTGTCTTTCCTGTCCTGTCCTGTCTTTTCCTCCAGTAATATACTCAGCAAACTGAACTGGATATGGCAATCCCAGGATTGTGTGGTACTAAAACCCACTAAAGGCTTGAAGGCCAATATGATTGCTGTGACTGCCACTCCACTCTTCCTCGATGGCCAATGAATTTTCTGTCTTATATTGAGATAAATAAAGCATTTTAAACACAAAGTTAGAAAAGAGAGTCTTACCAATGAAATGGAGGAGGGCGCATATGGAGAGAACCTTGGTCCTTCCTAGGCATGTCTCTGCAAACCAGCCCACCAGGACTGGCGTGAGGGTGCTGGCTCCAACAAAGCACAGGTTGACAATGGCTGCCTGGTGGTTGTCGTATCCCAGCTTGATTGTGCAGAAGAGGATCATATTGCAGACTATGCCAAAGAAGGTGAAGCGTTCACACAGCTCCACCAACAGCACGCAGATAATGACCTGCAGCTTCTTGCTGGTGTGGCGGGGCTTGCTGTAGGGCAGGGCCATCCCGCTCGGCCTCCGTGTGGTGGATACCCGGCGGAGGAGGTGAGCCTCCTTCAGCCCCGGCGCGTCCACGGCAGCCATGCTGCTGCGCCAGTGCTCTCGTTCTGAATACTGTGAAGAAGAGAAGGGCCGTCCTCCCTTCTTTGTAGAAGTCCAGGGCGCGTGCTGTCATTCCACACTTAGCTGTGGGATTTCAGAGACGCTGGTGACGAAAGGGTCCGAGGCGCCTGCACGTGTGCACCTCTCCTTGGAATCTGAAAGGCAGTGCTATGGGCTACGTTTATGTTTATGTCCTTTGTCATCGAGACTCATCAAGATGGCACCAGTGGGGACCGATACGCTGGATCTACAGGTGGTGGACTGATGTAGTAGGTACACATGGTTCATTCCCCCTCAGACACTAAGTTTAACAGACACTATCCAGAAATACTAACCTTTATCTGAGGAGACAACTATGACTAAAAGGCAAGTTTCTTGAGAACCTCTCTTCTACATTACTTACAAAACTGTATGTAAATTAGACAACACAAATCTTAACCAAACATCAGATGAGCACTGTCATATGGACTGGCATCACATGAGCACCGGCATATGGACTGGCATCAGATAAGCACTGTCATATGGACTGGCAATCCGTATGTTTTTTGTTTAGTTCCTGGGACACACAGAACATCCTCATGAGGATGACTCAATTAACAAGCTAGTATTAAATAAACATTGGCAATAAAAGAGCAAATTAAAATTAATGAAGTCTAGAGCCAGAAAATATACTATAAGAATGTCACACTCATCTGTTGAAGAGTCGCCCAGTGAGGACAGAATTGTTGGCTTCTTTTTCAATTAAACCGAATATGTGAAGTGTGTGATATGTCTCACAGCTGTGACTATAGAATGTTTAATCTGGTTTCCTAGAAATGACAGAGAACTCATTTTAAATAGAACTGCCTAAAACTTGAACTTCTTATTTTGTCACTACCTTCCCACCACACGAGACTTAGTCAATAGATGTTTGTATCCACACTTCACGGTCAAAATCAGGAAGAAAATGAAAGTATAAAGTTTAAACTCATTCAACCCCCCTGTCAGAGAGAAACGGACACTCCTCCATTATTGTGTGGGTATTCACCTTTTACTGGCTCCGAGTCAAATGACATCAGAGGCTCTGTGATGGCGACCCACTGTTCTGGATGGCTGCGGTGAGCGGGACCAGAGGATTTCTGCCTGATCTCCCCAATTATGACACTTAGAATGGGCCACACAGGTGGTGCTCAACAGGCCTGAAAGAAAGTCTATGCAAGCTAAACTTGAGTGAGCAGAATGCAAGAGTGAGTGGATTGATGGGAGGGCTGGCCTGGCTGGCTGTCAGCACAAAGAGAAGCATCCCCCTGTGTGGCTCGCTGGTGAATGACCCACAGCTGATGTTGCCAAGGACAACCGGCTCCCAATCCATTCACTGAGTTTGAACATGACAGGATTTATGGACATGTATGTATGTGGCCCCTGTATTTCAAGAAAATGTTTTCAAAACCGGAATAACTAAGGTGACCCCACCTCCTCATACACACATTCAACACACCTAGCACAATTAATGTGAACACGGCCTCGAAGAACATCACACAAACCAAAGTCTGATTCTCAACTGCTCAAATGTAAACCTTTAGAGACTCGTTAGGAAAAACGTAGGAAGAAACCTTGGTTTACAGGGAAAGAGGTGGGAGGTCCCAGAATATGGATGAATGTATGCTCGTGTATGGTACACATGCTGTGTTCTCAATCTATGTATCATGTATACATGATAAATTGAATTAATCAAAAATAGCGTCGAGTCATCTTGTGTCAGAGAGATCTTGTGGAGGGGTGCTTGGGTGTAATGCTTTGTAAATGTGGCTATCTGTGTGATCACTGTTCTTAGAGGAAGAATCATAACCAAACAATATTATAAGTACAAAAATAAGTACAAAAAGACAATAAGGATATTACACTTGTCTTTGTTCATGGTTCAACTTTGACAATAGGTCTCTTTTATATGATTAAAGCTGAATATTGTTTGGTTGTAGATGGATAGATAGATGGATACTTTATTAATCCCGAGGGAAATTTAGGTCATCCAGTAGCTTATACACTTAACTTAACTCACAAACATACATACACAAATCACAGGAGAATCACAGTAGAAAACCAATACACATAGGGAGAACATGTTCACAGGGAGTGGGGTGTATACAGATATTATACAGATATTACAGTGTGCATAGGTTGTGTCAGTGTTGATGTTGATGTTCACGAGGAAAGTAGTTACCATCCACATCCATACAGTATCATTCAACAGAATCACACTTGAAATAGATCAGTATATCAGTATTCCTTCTTGATAAGTATTCTACTCAACTCTGTAGGGTACTGTTTAGTACATCTCACATCTGCTCCGTTTGTGAAGTTGAAATGATGCCACAAGGGGGTGCTGTTTCAAAAAGAGTGCTGCAATATCAAAACAAGGGCCAAGCAGATATTTGATCTGTGCCTCCACCCACATCCACTGTATTTCGTGAATCATTTTGTCAGGTCTCTTTCAGGACTGGACCATGGAGGTATTACACAGACCTGGAGAGAGTGGTGTGTTATCATTCCCATTCATCTCAATGGCTACTGCTATGCTAGTGCATTCAGCACAGGAAGCAAGCACATGGGGGCACCACCATGTTTACAACTGGGCCCAGTTCCCAGGCCCAAAGTTAGAGGCCAGTCACATACACTGAATATGTCAGTTGACTGAGCTGACCGGTACATGTCATCCCTTTCTATTCCACTATTGTGCCAGTCTCAGACAGAGTTCCCCTTTTGAGCTCAAGGTCCACCTAGAGCAAGCACAATAGTGACAGGGGCACAAGAAAAAACTCCCTTTTAACAGGAAGAAACCTTGAGCAGAACCACGGCTCGTAAGGGGGGGGGGGGGGGGGGGGGGGGGGCATCTGCTTGGAGCCGACCGGATAGAGAGGAAGGGGGTGGGGGGTGATGAGCATGCTAGCATATATGTGGTAAATGTACACAATACATACAAACATAACATGGTGTACACAAAATACATAGTGTATAAGGTGGGGAGAGAGCATTCAAGTATTGTAGAACAGCTAAGTGGGTATACAGTGTGCACTCTGTGGTCCGTGTGCTGCAGGGTTGTCACGCCAGCGAGTACTTGAGACACAAAGCTGGTGAAGCGATCCCAAGTAGAGCTGGCTAATGCCTCAAGCTAACACAGAAACCGCAAGTTTGACTAAATTGACTCAATTTTCGAACGTGATTATTCTATATGTTGAACGAATACTGACATCCAAATAGAGTAATGTTACTCGTTCCCATCCCTAGCTACTAGCTATTTACTGTATCTATCTAATCGAATAGAAACCATTTATCCCGTTTAGTTTATTACATTTTGTGACAATCAATTGAGGTGGTCAAATTTTGCTAGTGTTAGACACTCTCTCCTCTCTCTGTCGTTCTTCCTCCGGCTCTTTCTTGTTGTACTCTACGTTTTGGACTAGGACCATACTTGTCAAGTCTTGTTTTATCCGTGAGACACATTTTCAACATTTCTCACGTCTCACGTAATGTCACTGTATCTTACGGATCTCACTAAAACTCAAAGATTTTCACTTCCAATGGCAGAGAATAATAATTACATTACAAATAATTAAAGTCCATTAGAATGCTGTGCAGTGCGATTGAGAGCCTGCCATGTTTGCACTCTGCTGCTCACTGTATCTGTGTAGCAGTTTTAGGCTATAGTCAACAAAGTTTCAATATTCAGCATCACTGAACAATCTTGAGGGGGATCAGACCTCTTTACGAAATGCCTTGCAAAAGTAACAGTATGTTTGCACATGTCTCTCGTGTGTATGTGTGGGCAGTGGGGATGGCTCACAGATTTTTACAGATTTCAGTCGTGTTGACTTGACACGTATGCAGAACTTACACTCTCTCCTCTCTGTTGCTCGTCCTCTAGATCTTCTGCCTCTTGTACCACTAGGACCTGCACTCTCTTCTCCTCCTCCTCTCTCTGTTTTATCTCTCTAGCTTATCCTCTCCACGCTCTGCCTCTCGTGTCAGTGGCACCTGAATGGTGAGTACCTGGATGGTCATATGGGGACCACAAGTGAATGTTTTTAAGAAAAAGAAAAGTAATTCAATGAAATGTGTTATTTTTCTGGCCAAACCATGTATAGAGGTGTGGCAACTGAGGGATGAGTCATGTGATTGCCAACGTTTTAGAGAGCTATATGTCATAAAATTCACTGTAGTTTGCTGTTGCTGAAAACTGTCACCTCACGACTGCCCCTAGTGGTGAGAAGTGATGCTTAGAGTAACTGTAGCAGATGTTGTGCGTTGATTTGAACAGGTGCATATATGAACACTAGCTTTCTCCTCTATAGATTCTTGTACTGAATTGGATACTGAGTACAGAAATAGCAGACAAATGCACTCTCCTGAGGGTTTCCAGTGTATTCAGTCATCAGTATTAGTTAACCATGACAGCATGGCTGTGCAGAAAGATGCCGAGAGAGACAGGCAGCGACTGACACATAAGAAGCTCGAACTTTCCTACCTGACTGGTACTGGTAGGACTAAAGGGAGGGATACTTCTTCCAAAATCACAGACATAATGCAGATTGTCACTACAAATTGGCACCTAGATTGCCCAACATCTGCAAGGCTGTTGGTGCTTTAAATGGAGGACTTCTTGATGAAAGCACATGTTTAAGCACAAAGGTTGGTACTGCAGGTATCATCTTCATATTAATGAATCCTGTTAATACCACAATGATCATATAAAGGTGTTCAGTGTTGATAGACGTTTGTCTTTCCAGCCGACACATAAATGATGATTATCTTGACCTTTGATCCATTGTTGGGATAGGTACCCCGTGATTGTTTGGACGAATGTGATCAAGAGCAAAATAAGATCAATGAAAATGGTATGATGAGATATTAACTTGTTGTGTTCCTAAGTGGTCAAAGGTGAGTGGAGAATGAAACGGACATGCCTTCCTCTCTGAGCAGCAGCCCTGTTTCTGAGGGAGACCAGTGGTGAAAAGATTGGGGGTAATTGGCAAGGAGGCTTTTGATTTGTGGCGTTAAAACGGCCTGTGGAGATGTACAGGGCAAAAGGATTAGGCCCGTTCCTTCTGTTGCGTCCAGCCAGACGCTTTCTCTCCCACTGGAGCTCTTGCCATTGACGCCAAGTTCCCCCAGGGTGTTAAGCTGCTGGGGTGCCAAAGGCGCCGTTGTGGTGGGTGACAATGGGGTTCCCGCAGATCAGTCTGAGGATGTGATAGGAGAGCTAATGTACCCCGTCCCAAGGGGCAGTGGGTGCACCGAGATGCTATTCTGATGATAACTGCAAAGGCTCCATTTGGAACTTTTTCTGAAACGAGTGCTTATCTCCACCAAAGAAAAGAAAAGGTGCAAACCTTCACCACCCCCTATCTAGACTATACTTCACGTTTTTGAACTTTACCCTAAAATGCTAGTCCAGCTGCCCCGAGGGGTAAGTGAGAAGGAAATAGAGAGGGTATGTACTCTGCGTATATTGTGAGCAGGAGGCGGGATAGGAATGCCATTGAATTTGGACTTTTTTATGCACATTCAGGCTCTTTTGTACGAGTGCTGAGGAAGTCCATTGTGAGGTTGGACTCTCAGAGAAAGGCGGGCTCTTAGGCCCATTGTCTCGCTGCGCTTCTTCTCCAGCTAGCCCAATAGCTGAAGGCCGTCGGAAACAGTGCCCGAAGGGGAAAAAAAGTAGCAGGCTTTGAAGATTAAGAACAGGACTTTTACAAATACAAATGTATTAATTATGCATACCAATTTTGGGGAATAATTTCAGGGATTGAAACTGTTTTTCGCCATCTGACTGTTGTTGTGGACAACAATCTATTCAATCGTATTCAATATTCTTATAATTCAGATACATCAGTGATGCTAAGTGAATTTGTGTAAAAAGTAGATGATTATACACTTCTGTAGTCTACTTCTGGAATCGAAATCATGGATTGTTTTTGTGCGCAGAATTTTAGTTGGTACATTTGCGGTACATTTGATTGAACTGACTCCGTTTGTACCTATATGTTGCTCAGAAAAAGTTATATCTGTGAACATGATTCAGTGTCCCAATACACTTTTCTGCTTGACTCTTGTGTAAGAAATGTAAGCAGCTTGCTGTATGGTGTGTATATAGAGTAGCTTGTTAGGACATGATAAATGCTTGACTGCTTACCTAGTGGTTACAGTTGGGAAAACAAGCCAATTGCTGGTGGTTTTCTCTGAATTTGCCCTCATGATAAATTCAGGTATTTCTCATGTCAAAGCCTTTGCTAAGCTCCACTTAAAAGAACAATGGGTCATGAATGAAGTGCTTCAAAATATACAGCTGAGGCTTCAGTGCTATGTTTTATCAGTACATAGTTCCAAATTACTTGTGTTATCTGTCTAATACGTATTTCTATATTATTTTACTTTCTATTCTGACTTATTTATTTATATTCTGTGCCACACCACCTTACTACTGTCATCACCTTACTACTGAAGTTGCTATATTTGATAATTATCAAACTATCTACTATGTCTATGGTTTCAAATAGTCTATGGTTTCAAAATATGTATGTAGATTCAAATCTTCAAGCGATATTTATAAATCTCTGTTAAATGTATATGAACCTCACCACATAGGTGATTTCATTTTTAGATTAAGAAGTACATGTCATATATCTTTTCCCAGTTCATTGTTTTTATGTCAGTGTTAAGTCTGTGGCTTTTCCTACTCTTGTAATTGTGTTTGTGCCTTATGAGTTTGTGTTTGTGTGCTCGTGAGTCACCTCTCTATGGGCTCACTGCCCGTGGCGGACACACAGAAGTCTGGGTAGGCTTGGGATGAAAGGATGCTTCCTCCCCTCTTTTCTTCCGAGACTCGGGGAACCTGATGTCATTTGTAAGCACTTTGATTTAAAATCCAAGTTCGGGCCTCTGAAGGGCTGTTTTGTTCTTGGACTGGTATGCCCAGAGCCCCACGCTGCAGTGGCCACAGCTCTCAGCTCTCAGACCCCAGAAAATGAGTTTGGAGACGGGCTCACAATCGCTCACTGAGGGCTGGTACATTGGGGCTCACAATGACAGTTAATCTTCATAAAACATGAATGGTAACTAAGGCTCACCAACTATTTGCCTCAACAATAGAGCTGCGGAGCTCTGAATATTGATGGCTCATCAAAAGTAGGAGAGCCAAGTGCTGGGGCTCTTGTGAGAACATTCTCAGAATTTTGCCCAAGATTGTTCTGAAAGCATTTCATGTTAGCATTTCATAGTACACACACACACACACACACACACACACACACACACACACACACACACACACACACACACACAGACACACACACACACACACACACACACACACACAGACACACACACACACACACAGACACACACACACACACACACACACACAGAGACACACACACACACACACACACACACACACACACACACACACACACACACACACACACACACACAGACACACACACACACACACACACACACATATATATAGTGATTCATCAGTGATTCCTTTATGGTTTGTGAGAACATTGTTTAACGCTAGTTTCTGGGTTTTGGAGGGAAGAAGGACACCATACTGTCGAATCTTCACTTAAATCATATTCTGTCCATGCTAGTAATATCTGTTCAGTTTGCATTCATTAAAGTCATATTTTTAAGTAAGATATTGCTGCATTGTTCATGTCCCCATGAAACATCAATGAGAGGACAAATACAACAACGTTAAGATATTTTTCACCAAACAGACAAAAATGTAAGGAGTGGGCCATTCAATTAAATATGCAGGCATTATATAATCTTCATAGGATCGTCACAGATAGAGAGGCTAATGACACTATGCTTCGACATTTTAATCAATTGTCATTCGTCACTAGCATTGGTGACACAAAGAACTGGTTAGTGATTGGTACTGGACGACCAGATCTCAAAGCAGGGCACAGCAGGTGCGAGCTGCCACCACTATCACCCATGATGCACTGTCAGCCATTGATTTGGCCTGCCACTAAATTGGGAATTGGGTGACATAGTTTGTTGTCGATAAAACTGGTGTAGCACGCCACTGTCGATTCTAGTGTTAAAGAAATTGTGCCAAGGCAGTGAACCAAAAACACAGTTGATGGGAGGCAGAGGGATCAATGTCATTTCTGAGCGAAATGGGGTCATGGCACGAATTATTAGCACACTGAGATCTGACTGGTTGCAAATAAAGTTCCATAAAAAGAACTGTGCATATGGCCAGTCCCTTATAAAATGGAAGGCTTTGAAGGAGCAATGCAGTTTTTTTTGCAAATAAAAATCAAATCCCTTTAGAGAGCTACCATAACGGTGTAAATATGAAAGGATGCGGGGAAAGGT
This sequence comes from Clupea harengus, assembly GCF_900700415.2. Classification (NCBI taxonomy): domain Eukaryota; kingdom Metazoa; phylum Chordata; class Actinopteri; order Clupeiformes; family Clupeidae; genus Clupea; species Clupea harengus. The sequence continues at coordinate 1,633,025 of NC_045154.1, forward strand.
CATGTTCACCAAGCTTCACCGGCTCATCTGTATTTAGTTCTTTCTAGCCAAGAAAGGTTTAACAAATCAAATGCCTGTAATAGATTAATGAAATGTCTAAACCTGGATGCATTTTTAAGCTATGGAAAGTTAAATGATGAAAGTGTTTTACTGAAGGCAATTGTCTCTTTCAAAAAAGGAATAAACTGTTGCTCTCAGTCTTAATTGCATGCTGTTGGCAATCTGTAGCTAAACACTTTCTATCTAGTCTTTCTTAACTAACATCCCTGATGAAACCTAGGAAAGTTAAAAAGCATTAGCTACAGCACTCAGCATTGCTAATGCCTCTTAATTCTGAGGTTAATGGTTTGGTCATGTTAAGTAAATTAAAGAATGTTAAGATGCCCTGGAGGTCAAGCATAAGTTAGAAAAGTGGGCTAGCTTTTATCAGTGCCAAATATGCTTTTGCCGGTGTTTGCAAGACAAGTCTGTTTGTTTTTAAGGAAGTAGATAGACAAAAACTATGTAATGTATCTTAACATAAGCTTAACATAACATATCTATATTTATTTATTTTACATATATTTATCGTAACATAAACCATGAACTTCATCATTCAATATTACTTGGTGTGGTTCGTTGTTTGCTTGTGTTAATTAATGCACTAATTTCTAGTAGTTAAGTTCAAGCATATCACAACCAGCTGGAATAGTTCATAGAACCTTAATGTAAACTTCAGCTGGAATAGTTCATAGAACCTTAATGTAAACTTCAGGCTACTCCAAAAAGTCACGATTGTCCTATTTCAAAAATATACACATCTAACATATTGTGTGGAAAAGTTTAAATATTTCAAATATTTTTTGTCAAGCCATCCAAACTTCAAAATCCTACTGCTGCTCATCTGATGTGAGGTGAAAGGTACGAGTGATTAAGTGTGTTGAAAGATGTCCTCGTGATTTGATGAATCAGGTAAGATTGCTCAGAGTTTCCTAGTAAGCTACTTAGGTAGGTTTGTAGGACACCACTGACTCTGGGGCGAGTTGCCTCTCTCTCTCTCTCTGTAGGACGAGTCTTTCAGATCCTGCTGTGAGTTTCTGTATTCCAGAACATTCTTGGACACAGCAGATTTCATATATATGTTAATATTTACAAAATTACAATTAAAAGCATTTATAGATGTTTGATTTGTGATGCCTTTGTGTTCCATCTCATCTTGTATTTTTGTTCAATTGACATAGCTCTTTTCTCTATGGGTTTCCAACGGCCCTCTGTTCTCTTATTGACATTCAGCCTTCTGTTTCTTTCTATTTCTATTTGTCCTGTGATCAGAGTCTGGATCAATGCTGCTCCAGTTGCCCTTGCAGCTATGTTAGCCTAGTACACCGAGGGTCTCCCTGTGTCCTCACGTGTCATTCTCTTCCTATATGTGTGCTGAATCTGAGCCTTTAGATTTGGATTTGTACTTAACTCTCTTAACACCAAGCACTTATAGTACACAATAACAAGAAGTGGACTTTTAAATAATATTTTCGTAGAAGTTAGGATGCAAGCATTACAAATTGCTTAATGTTACCATCTGTCATAATTATCTGTTCTACAAAAGGTTTTAAAGTCAGTCATTAAAACTGTGAATTAGCAATGGATACTATTTGCATAAGAAGAGCATTTGGAAACAAGAGATCCCTTATGTCCCATATCAAGTCCCAGAAAGGTAGACAGAGAATGGGAAATAGTGGAAATATCATTCCTTAGTACATGACAATGAAGGAATCAAACCATTTAAGTGTTTACTTTCTCTCTCTCTCTCTCTCTCTCTCTCTCTCTCTCTCTCTCTCTCTCTCTCTCTCTCCCACCCTAACACACACACACACACACTGCCCGCTATGGGTGTGGATTCAGTTTTTTCAGACACTGCTTAGAAACATGCAATCCAACACGTGAGAGGCAGCCTGTGCATACATTACAGATAATCCAGAGTAAATTATGCAAATGTATTCACAGGGGTGCAGACGGGGAACATGGCAGAACATTATTAAAGTAGAAGACGATCCCATGAGTGAGAGACCGGTCAGAAGGCTGCTTGCTGTGTGTCTCAAGGGAACAAACTATTACATTTAGATCAAAAAATGAATACATTAAAATAGTTTTATTTCAAGTAGTCGAGGGCCAGTAATACTCTCACTCAAGTACCCATTAAGAAATTTGACCCACATTTATATAATTAATTCATTTATTTATAAAGTTCACAGAATCCCCTAGCACTGAAATCTTAATACCCATTATACTGGTTAGATGTTATCTTCTCAGTCTGAATAGTTGATAGATTATTATTTATTTACTTTTAGTTAGTTTAAATCCAAGGTTTTGTTTTGAAATTTCAGGCATTCCTCAAATCACAGTAAAAGGAAAAAGAACCTCCTGCTGTCTTTGTGGGCCTTCCCATGTGAGCAGGTCAATGTGTACATCAGCTGAGTTCTGTTATCCTGTCAAAAACACAGAGGTCTGTGTACCGTATCCCTCCACTTGAACTCCTGCTTGGGATCAGGCTCACTTTCAAGATCAAATAATCATCAAGTCATACGTGCAACACTGAAGGCCATAGAGACAAGTGCCAGCACAACGCCCCTCCCCTGCCTCAGAGGCTGTAGAACTAGTTTGAATGGTATGTAGCAAGCTGGGTTCTTACCGCAGACAGACCCTGGTTCTTCATAAAAAATGTTTGTCATTATCAGCTTGATTCTGTCACTACACAACATGCAACAATATCCTTATCGGAACCAAGAAAAAAAAGTGTTATCCAATTTCTCTTTTTTTGTGATATACTTAAAAAAAAATTCCACTACAGAGGAATAAAGTCTATGGGCTGGTTCTCAGGAGGATACGCACTTGGTGATTGTGTATAAAAGTTTTCTCTTGTCAGAGTTTGGCAACTATCAGTTCCTAGATGGCTGTTTAGTTATCTTTTCATGTATGTGGTTAACATTCAACATTAGGTTGGCCTCATGGAAAGCTTTGCATGAGATTTGCATTTGTTCTCGATTCCACAGCTTTAAAAAAAAAAAAACTGTGATAAACAATGACTTTTTAGCATTACCTGCAGTGAGATACCAACCAGAGCAAAGTGATACAGTTTCATAGAATTGTGATGTGTTAAATGCCTGGCTTAGAAGCGAGCCCACACAACCATCTCCTCTAGTGTCTGAGTCTCAGAGCTCCAGCCTCTTATTCATCTGCCTCCCAGTATAGCTGAGGATCTTTGCTCATGGTGACCCCCCCCCCCCCCCCCCCACACACACACACACACATGACCTCAGGAGACTCTTGGCCATTTTATTAAACTGAACGTCTAAGTGTTGTGTCTGCATACGCAAGAAGGATCCTCACAGCCCCCCTCCCTGACACACACCCTTTTTATTCACACATCCAATAGTCCCCCCACATTCCACGACAACATTATTCACCCTGGGTCATTGACTCTGGTGGACGCCATTCTTGCCAAGCCCATTCTATAATGTCAACAGGTCAGCTGCTTAGAGAACCTCACACCACCAATAGGTGCTCTTACAGGTCTCTTCCTTCTAATGTTCCGTTTTTGTTTCATTTCAGTGCCCCCCCCCCCCCCCCAATTATGGTAAAACTTGAAACAGATTACAATTATTCTCTTAAAAAAATAAGTAATGAAACTGTATATTTTACTTGATTTGACATGGGAAGCTGTGGACAAGTAGATGCAATTGAAATCTCGATAATTGATAAACAGGTAGGCTACTCGGCAAGGATTTTTTTTTGCAGAGAGAAAAATATTGTACTGTAAGTGACTTGAGCCTAGTACAGAAAGAAGCGCCTAGTTTGATGTAGTGTGACTGTGGGCGGCGCACACCGTCAAGCGCAGCTCTCTCTCACCGTGTCTCGTTGAGGTCGTGGGTAGCATTCGCACCGGGCGAGAGTCGCTAGCACAGTGTGGAGGGTGTTGACGCCAAAGGTTTACCGGAATGAAACAAATGTAAATCATTTCGCGCTGTGGGAGTGTTACCCCCTATAATTTCATTTAACCTATCACCCATTCTCAGTAAACGCAAAGTAGAGAGAACATGGAGGTTACCAGTTCAAGGAACGCTCTTTGGTTTGGTCAGCTCTTGCTTCTCTGTCAAATAGGTAAGGACTTTGGAAACCCGACTTCTTTGATACTAAACCTGACTTATTATTCAGTTCGGCGTCTGCTACAGTATTGCAATAGAACGCGACTTGTCCGAAGTTACTTTTCAATGTTGTCTTGTTAGATTACATATGAAACAGGTTTGAAACGATGTATTGATGCGGTTTTTTTGCGGTTACGCAGTAACACTGAAGTTCAAGTACAAACTCTTCAGCTAGGTTCTATGCTATGTATTTTTAATTGTTGTATATTTCAGGGAAGCTAATGTGTAGATAACTGCTTTTGATATCTATTTAGTTAAGAGCGCTTGGAATTCAGTGCTCTGCATATTGCTCTACAAAGGCATAAACCAGTTCCTTTCCACTTAATACGACTGATGAGCATGTTTCATGAAAGGACTTTGGTTTGAGCTTTGATTGAATCTCTACAGCTTGGATTTGTTCACATTTTCTGTCTTTAAATAAAGACAGCAAGCACGGCCTCTCAAGCGGCACCATACAATATCACACTCTGGTTCAATTAAAACGTTTGCCGGCATCAGGCGTCTCGCATTTATTAAGTCCATCACCACAAAAAGGGACCTGTCACGCATGAAAAGGGGCTTTCGCCACGGTAGTCGGACTAGGTCTGTGTTATTATCAAGTCAAGCGCTATGTTTGTGCACCAAACAAGAATTGATTGGTCAAAACTCGCTACTTAAATGAATAGTCTGGCAGCTGAGGTCTGTCTGTTGCTACTGATACCAAGAGGTCTTTTCACTACCAACAACTCTTTGTTTGTGTGAGAGACTGTGTGTTTGAGAAGAGCGAATGAGTGTAAAAGTAGTAGTAGTTTTAGGGGTGGTGATACTGGGACCATAAGTTTGGCCAAATGTGGCTGATACTAACCTTTTTAATAAACTTCACTGATAAATGATGACTATTTAATTTTTTTAAATATTGCCAATATCATGAAATACTTGGAATTTAACTAATGATTTAACAGATTTCAATACTCATTAATAATACTAATTTCATTACTTTGTTGCCTGTGGAGTGCCTTGTATTCCCATGGGCTGAACAGACATGCTCGGCTTATTCTTTTTAGTGACTGGTTGCAGCCAGTTTGCCAGGGAGGAAAAGTTTTTTTTGTTGAAGTTCCTGTGAACTAAGATTTCCAAAATGGTGCTACCTGTCTCTCTCTCTCTCTCTCTCTCTCTCTCTCTCTCTCTCTCTCTCTCTCTCTCTCTGTCATACACACACACACACACACACACACACACACACACAGAGAGTATTCACACAGATGTCTTTTTTGTTCCCTTCTCAATTTGAGCATCAGAAGAAGGCTTGATAAAAATGACACAAAGGAGATGCCATTTAAGGGACTGAGGAGCCCTGCACAATTGAAAGGACAGAAATAAAAGCACATAGGAGTGAAAAAGTGACTGAATTGTGGGCTTCTTTACACCATGTGTGCACTGAAGTGCATCGGTGTACATATTCCCACTGTGCGGCTCAGAGTGTGTGCCGTGTCGGCCCTGCAGGGGCCACTCCTAGTGCCGTTTCCAGCGGGCCGCTGATGGCAGATGGCAATCTTAGAGCATCCACCTGTCAATCCCACAGTTGCCCAGTCAACTCATTCCAGTCAGTCGTACCCCCATTGTGTGCCCTTTGTCATGTACACCTGCAGTAGAGTGGGGGGCCCAGACTCCCAACACGGCACAGTATTGGGTCTGATTTAAAGGATCCTGATTCATGAGGAAAGTTGCCTAAAGTGTTGCCTACACTTATGTATACAGCATACACTGACATTGAAAAAGGTCCTTCAAGTTTGCTTTATGGATTCCATGTTGGTATCAGTGTTACGCAATATGGCTTTTACCTTCTAGTAAATCTTTCAGCCATGCACCAGTGCAATGGAAGTAGCATATACAGTAGGCAGGTAGCATGTTTTAGTGGGATTGCATAGCTTTTGAGGTTAAGTTTGAGAACAATTTGAATAATTAGTTTGGTCCATTGAACCATTTTGGAGACCTTAGTTGAACCCAGAGGAGAGCTACTCACTCTGGCTGTTTCTCTTGTTTCACAGTGCCAATGTCCCCCTTTTCATTTCCTTCCTGTCGTTCAAACTTCTCCTCAGTCTAGCTCTCTCTTTGAGTGCACTCAGAGCAGCTTCTGGGTGCCGCCGACCCCCTGCCCACCATCTTCAGTGCTTTGTGGCGGTAGTGGACCCGGGGGGAGCGGAGCAGCGCGGCGCGGTGGGGGGGAGGGGGGGAGGAGGAGGGGGGTGTTGGCGGGTCAGATTTTCAGTGCATGGCAGCAGGGCTACTTGATGACCAGATTAGTCGGTATTAGGCTCAAGCGCATTCATTCAGGCATAGAGAGGAACACACTGAGCTCGTGGATCTGCTCCTGCCTCCTCCTGAGGGGAGAGGAGAGGAGAGGAGAGGAGAGGAGAGGAGAGGAGGGGAGGGGAGCGGAGGGGAGGGGAGCGGAGGGGAGCGGAGCGGAGAGGAGCGGAGCGGAGGGGAGGGGGCCGCCCTCAATGGGCCAAGGGGAAGCCTTAAGCTCTGCGCCAGCTAAGGCCCCACTGGGAATTATGCTGTCAGCTGTGTGATTTGTTTTGTGCACTGGCTGGCTATGGGGGGGGGACCAGCCAGTGTTGATGGGGTATTTGGTGAGGGCAGATGGGGATAGGTGAGGTGCTGGCCTTGGGGAGTTGCCTTTGTGCTGGGTCATGTGAGTTGGACACACAAATATCCCCTGCAATGTGTCCCTATGGTGCTTTAGCTATAACAGCTATAACAGCAGTACAATGCTCTCACAGGGGATCTGGTGAAGTGAAGGCATGTGTTGGTGTGTGTTGGTGTGTGTGGTGTGTGTTGGTGTGTGTTGGTGTGTGTTGGTGTGTGTTGGTGTGTGTTGGTGTGTGTTGGTGTGTGTTGGTTTGTGTTGGTGTGTGTTGGTGTGTGGTGGTGTGTAGTGGTGTGTGTTGGTGTGTGTGTTGGTGTGTGGTGGTGTGTGTTGGTGTGTGTTGGTGTGTGTGGTGGTGTGTGTTGGTGTGTGTTGGTGTGTGTTGGTGTGTGGTGGTGTGTGTTGGTGTGTGTTGCTGTGTGTTGGTGTGTGTGGTGGTGTGTGTTGGTGTGTGTGTGGTGTGTGTTGATGTGTGTGTGTGTGGTGTGTGTTGGTGTGTGTTGGTGTGTGTTGGTGTGTGTTGGTGTGTGTTGGTGTGTGTTGGTGTGCACCTGTGTGTCTGGTGTTGTTCATCACCATTTGGCAAGGCCTCAAGTGACTGTTGCGCCACCTCTCGTCACTGTTGTCATGCCGATTTGGCCTTTTACAAAGAAGATCTAGGGCCTTCACTTTTGTATCTGTTCTCATCATGGTTGGGGTCACTTTTCTTCTTCCTCCTGCCTTGTGCATCCCTCTTTCACAGAGCTTACTCTTCCCCTCTCCCTTCAGTGTCAGTCCATCCTCTTTCTTAACTTTGTCTCTTTTTCTTGCCTCTCTTTTCCCCCTTCCTCTCTTTCCCATTCTCTCCCTCATGTGTCACTCACTCTCTTTCTCCTTCATCACTGCCATGTTTGGTGTGATGGTCTCTGCTGGTGCCCCAGTGGCTGGACGCCAAGGGAACCTTTGTGCCAGTGTTGCCACTTAATTAATGACACCCACTGACAGGAGTGGCATGTCATATGCCAGAGAGGGCTGTCGCTGCAGGGGAGAGAACAGAACAAGGTTGTATTTGCAGAGCAAAGATGAATGCATCTCAAAGGTTATGTGTTTGCATCACAGATTTGCCCTTTTTGGGGAGTTTGTGGCAGGAGGGGGGGGGCAGTGGGGGGTTGGCAAGGTTATGGAAGTAAGGAAGTATTTTGAACGTAAGTAAGTATGTAAGTAGTATTATGAATTGTATTCTGGAGGGTACTGGAAGCCAGTGGAGCTGGGTGAGCAGATGTATAGTGTGTATAGTATGCATGTATAGTGTGTACAGTATGTATAGTGTATATAGTATGTATAGTGTATATAGTATGCATGTATAGTGTGTACAGTATGTATAGTGTATATAGTATGTATAGTGTATATAGTATGTATAGTGTGTATAGTATGCATGTATAGTGTGTATAGTATGCATGTATAGTGTGTATAGTATGCATGTATAGTGTGTATAGTATGCATGTTTAGTGTGTATAGTATGTTTAGTGTGGCTGGTTGGTTTGGAACATGCAGTGATCCTTGCTGCAGAGTTCTAGATGGTTTGGGGCTGGAGAAGCAGTTTATTAGGGAGGCCAGACAGGAAGTGGTTGCAGTAATCAATGTGGGCTATAACTAAAGCATTGGTCAAGACTTCTGCACTGTAAGTTCCAAGGTAAGGTACGCTCTGATCTTCCATTCAAACCATTCAGCAGGTACCATCACACTGGTGTGTTAAGAAGGTTTCAGAACCTATACATATTATAGTTGATGGACCCAGATATTCTTTATTCTGGGTCCATCAACAATAATATGGGATTTTAGAATCTGACAACGCTTTATTTTATTAGATGGTTTAAAATCCCCTTGCTGAAGGGTTCAAAGTGTGGGCTGACTACCTTCCATCATCCCTGTCTCAACGGTTATGCCACTGGTCTAACTCTGCCACCAGCTGGCCACGTGAACTCAAAGTCACTAATTAACCAGACTGCTGTGCCGTCTTAACCAGACACACTATGGGCGCACCTGCCCCCAGCTGCGCCAATTTTGCCCAATAGCCACACGGGCACCATTGCCCATCTGTGCTGTGGGGTGGCAGCTGGCTCTGACTGGGGCAGAAGGCAGATGCCCCACTCACACCCCATACTCACATCTGGAGTCTTACAGTTTTTTACAGCTGCTTGCACACATTTTCTGAAACTAGGTCTTATTTTTTTCTCTACTCTACACACAATTCACAAAACTACTACACACAAAAAGGGAAGGCTTAGAATTAGAAGTATAGTTTTACTGATTTGATGTGTGGTTTTGCTGTTTGAGTGACTCTATTTCAGAAATCGTGTGACATGTAAAATGTTTGTGTGTAAGGAGCTTTAAGAACCTAAGACCCAGAGATCCATGTATCCCCATCTATCTTAGTATGATCAGTATGGTAGACTTAGACACTTAGACACCCAATATTGGCTGAAAGACTGTAAAGTTGGAGTTTGCCCGCAGTGTGAAATGGGCTGGCATTATTATTAATTTAGAGGCATTTTAGATGACATACTTTGATTTCTCATTTAGAATCTGAGTATTACATATGAACTAATGAGTGTCGTTGTGGGCGTCTTGGGATGTGTGCTTTATGAGTTAAACAGTTATGGCTGTTCTGCTGTGGAGATGTGTAATGTGCTGTCAAATGTGCGTCAATCAAGCCGTGTGTTTGCTTCGAGGAAACGTAGTACATTCAACACTGAACACTTGAATTGTACTCCAGATCAATTTCCCAACTCACTGATGTACTGTGAAGCTGGTTGGTCTTCCCACTGATAGACAGCATTTGTGGCATCATCCCAGGGTGAATCAAGGACAAAGTCAGCCCTAAAGAGGTTAACCCACAGCCCCATGGAACCCCCTCCTGTGAGTCTTCCCTCTCTGAAAATCTGTTCCCTTTTCAATTAGGTTATCACTTTAAATAGCCACTCAAACAGGCCCCTGAGGCCACCAGGGAAAGAAAAGGAGATCTGGTGGCTCTTTAATTAGTCTGATGCAGCTCGTTAATCTCATCCACTCTCTGTGCTCCATATGGTCCTGGGGAAATGGCTATAGAGAAGTGGAGGTGAAAAGCAACTGGGATTTGGGCAGGCTCCTACAAATTTGTTCGACAATAAAGTCCCATATTAACTTTATTTAATTGGAGGATAACACATTTCTTCAATGAATTAAAGAATACATAAGAATGAGAGTTCACGGATTACAATGTCAATGTTGTAGTTCACTGTATTTATACATTTTCAGTAACAGCAGACACTCAATTTCTCTTGCCGCATACATGATGTCATATAAACTGAAGTTTGTTCTGTTTTGAGTCTAACTGAGATGTCAAACCCATCAAAAACCGAAGGTAGGAAAGGGGGCTGGGGTGAGGTCAAGGGAAAAGACTGTATGATAAGAGGATAAAGAAGCTGGAGTGGGGTTTCAAGGCTAAAGACTATGAGCATGGGATAAGGAGGCATTAGGAATCATTTTAAAACCAGACAAGGGATATTTAGACAAAGACAAAGACGGAAGACTTACAGGAAATGGAGCAAAGTCTAACTAGCCATTCTTTTCTAATGTATTTAATTCCTTTTTTTCAAATTTCAAATTAAACTAATGATAGTATTCTAAAATATTATAGCAATATACGACATGCCAACCTGAACAACCACTGACTTCTGTAAAATTGTTTCCATAGAAACAGAAGATACCTTTTATGATGCTATGGAAATTACAGTATATATTTTTTTTTATCATACATACATGTTTATTACATATGTTTTAAGACAGCAGAAATGTTGTCATATTTTATGGCTTTCAACAGCCAATCAGATTATACCCATCCTTCCGTGCTCCTGAAGCAATGTGTTGATTGGCTGGAAAAGTGGATGGCTCCAGGCCACTTCGTTTGTTTTCCATGTACAGAGGCAGGATTGTGTACTAACACTGGAGTGTATTGAGCGCACACACACACACAACAAACAGCTAGAGGACCAACAGGAGCAATTGGATGAATTTGACAAAAAGTGTATTGGATTAGAATCGCAGACACCACCTTTAAGGTTGTAGTCTGTCAGCTTGTCTTCAAGATCATATCTATGTCAACAATACACCACCTTTAAGGTTGTAGTCTGTCAGCTTGTCTTCAAGATCATATCTATGTCAACAATACACCACCTTTAAGGTTGTAGTCTGTCAGCTTGTCTTCAAGATCATATCTATATCAACAATACACCACCTTTGAGGTTGTAGTCTGTCAGCTTGTCTTCAAGATCATATCTATGTCAACAATACACCACCTTTAAGGTTGTAGTCTGTCAGCTTGTCTTCAAGATCATATCTATGTCAACAATACACCACCTTTAAGGTTGTAGTCTGTCAGCTTGTCTTCAAGATCATATCTATGTCAACAATACACCACCTTTAAGGTTGTAGTCTGTCAGCTTGTCTTCAAGATCATATCAATGTCAACAATAAAAAAAAACATATTAGAGAATATGTTTACATCTGATTGATGGATAGATGTCCCGGCCCACATGATTGGGTGAGGGATGGCAGGCACATGACCGGAAGTGTGTGCACTTACTGCTGCAGATATAAAACAGCATTCTCAAAAGCCTAAACACTGGGCCTTAGGCAAGGGATAGCATATGTTGCTAACTGTGACAGCTCCTCAGATGTGGTTTTGGTCATGGGCTATTTGGGCTGAGTGTTTGCCACACAGTGCTGCCGAGGCTCCGTGTGTTAGATTAGATTAAGTTCTGTCTAGACCAGCTCACGCCAGGACAGGCCACACAGGGCCCCTGTGTGGAGCCAATCTTGGATGTCCGTGCCAATCTGCTTAAAGCAATTAGCCACAGTTAAAAAAGCCATTCTCTGTGGAGGGCATCGTCACATCAATACCTCCTGTCCATTGGTTTGGGTTGCACAGACCAGACATGTGCTTCGTGCATCTGTCCAGCTGCTAAACCCTTTAGAAGCCATCTCATTTTCTGCATAAATCTAAATTATACAGAATTATACATAACATTTCTTTCTGAAACTCTTATTTGGTCATCTTGCCAGTCCTCTTAAAGCAACAGTATACAGCAAATAGTTTGTCATCTTCAAATTCCTTTTGATGATGTACGGTCGTGTGAAGGACAGATAAACACACCTGTCATTCCACACTATATAGTGCTGTGGTCTGAGACGGACCACCCTGTGGAACTGTAAGAACATCTTTCATAGTCATCAGCTATTTCACCAAAAGACGTCAGTTAGTCTGTTAGCAAGCTTTTAACAGTGCCAACTGTGCTGTTATTGTTTTTGCTTGCCTTTTAGGTAGTTAGCTCACCAGAAGAAAGGCATTGTCACTCACTCTCTGTATTGTTCAAAGGCAAAAAGCTCTGAATTTTAACACTCCTCGGCAGTCACACTCAACTATTCTTTTTTGTTGTTGTTGTTGTTGTTGTTATTGGGTTTTTTTTAAACACCTGTTTATTCAACTTTCTGTCTATGTGCAAAGTCAGTGAAATGAAAGCTATGTTACTGGACTCCCAGTAGTAAAAGGCTGTTGGTGAACAGTGTGGCCGGCTGCCTCCCATTCTAGTCCTGTCTTGTTCCCTCTTAGTCCTTGACCCAGACGTTGGTACCTTAATGTCATATGTTGGTGTAGTCTCCATATGTCATTTCCCTCCTTTAGTATGTCAGATGACATATTTATGGGACTTCCATATTAAAGTTAAATTAAACTTCAAAATTAAACAAATAATGCTAGCTACCAACGCAGATCAACACAATGTATGTTGAGTTGTGCAAGATGCTGAACGTTGTTATAAGACATGAATAAAGTTGATAAATTGAGAGAGATGAATTATATGTAATGAATGCATGTAGTAGAATAAGTGGAATGCTTATTCTATATTGTCATTCTGATGAGGTTTTAAACATCTTTTCATCAGTTTATTATGGCTGAAGAGTACAGCACATGCACTAATGACAAGATGTCTCCCATGTGAATCTATCAAATGACTACAACCCCAAACTTCACTAAAGAGGACAATCAGGATACCATGCCTGTGGTTTAGAGAAGTAAGCAAAATGGGACAGATCCCCTGAACTAACTTGCTTCATCTAAACACTTGGCTCCAGTGAACTCCTTGTTTAAACTATCCTTGAGGTATACTGTAAATGTTTACTGACATCTGATAGTCATGACTAAGAACAAGAGTCGTGTTTCTTACTTAAGGAGGTTGGACTTAAGGTTTCAAATGGCCACTGACAATGGTAATCGTGATGGTGCCTCACTCAGATTTAGAACTTGTTACTTTAAGTGCTGGGTTGTGTTTACTTGATGTGTGCGCAGAAAAGGAGAAGAAGGAGTGAATGAGACAGAGAGGCGGAAGAGAAATGAAACAACTACTTGATACAAAAATAATATAGGCTTCTGCAGCACTGCTGTGGAAAGAGATGGACTGTAGCTGTGTCCATGGTAATGGCTGGGAGATGGGGAGAAGTCAGTATGGCTGGAGGCCATAAGGAGTGCTGCTTGTGTTCTGGGAGTCGGGGCTGATGCCTCCTGCATGCTGATTCCCCCTGACTGAACTCAGACCCAGACCTGAAGCAGCGCTCCTGACTGACCTGAAGCAGGGCTCCTGACTGATCTCAGACCTGAAGCAGGGCCCCTGACTGATCTCAGACCTGAAGCAGGGCTCCTGACTGATCCAGACCCAGACCTGAAGCAGCGCTCCTGACTGAACTCAGACCTGAAGCAGCGCTCCTGACTGAACTCAGACCTGAAGCTCCTGACTGAACTCAGACCTGAAGCAGGGCCCCTGACTGAACTCAGACCCAGACCTGAAGCAGGGCTCCTGACTGATCTCAGACCTGAAGCTCCTGACTGAACTCAGACCTGAAGCAGCGCTCCTGACTGAACTCAGACCTGAAGCTCCTGACTGAACTCAGACCTGAAGCAGGGCCCCTGACTGAACTCAGACCCAGACCTGAAGCAGGGCTACTGACTGAACTCAGACCTGAAGCTCCTGACTGACCCAGACCCAGACCTGAAGCAGGGCTCCTGACTGAACTCAGACCTGAAGCTCCTGACTGAACTCAGACCTGAAGCAGGGCTCCTGACTGAAGTCAGACCTGAAGCAGCGCTCCTGACTGACCCAGACCCAGACCTGAAGCAGCGCTCCTGACTGACTCAGACCTGAAGCAGCGCCCCTGACTGAACTCAGACCTGAAGCAGGGCTACTGACTGACCCAGACCTGAAGCTCCTGACTGACCCAGACCCATGCCTGAAGCAGGGCTACTGACTGACCCAGACCTGAAGGGCCCCTGGCTGAACTCAGACCCATGCCTGCTGAAGGCTGATGGAGTTGATTGGAAACACGGGGCCCTCAGGTGCAGAGCAGGCTCAGGAGGGGCTTCACTATGACCAACACGTCTGGACTCAAGTCCAGGATCTCCCCAGCCGGTGTCATGAGGAAAAAACAACCAGTCTGTCATTCATGTGTCTATTTGGATGTTGACTTTCAAGCATCAGCTTGGAAAAAATCCATGACAGAATAGCAACAAAGCACAAATTAATTCACAAATAGTCTACCTTCTATAATTTAGTCGAATGCTGGGGTGTGATATTGCTGTATCAATTGCTATTTTATAAGAAAATGCACACATGCTCATAATGTTTCTCACATGCATGTTTATGCACTTGTACCCGACAAACACACACACACACACACACACACACACACACACACACACACACACACACACACTCTCTACAGTCTGTCTTGCTGTCTGAAAACTGTTCTTAACTGAGTTCATTGTAAAAGTCAGTTTTAGGGCATGGAGTTAAACTGAACAGGCGCAGTACACACAAGACGACCTTATTCCTCAAATCATTTTTTGTTTTTCCCTAAAATGGAACATTAATATGTGATTTCTGAGCTGAATGTGGAGCAAACATGATGACTGGAAATAGAGACCTCTCATTAGTAGCTATCTCTAGTTCACCATTCAGCACATTGGAAGGGACACAAACCATATTTGGGTTAAGACCATATTTTGGACAAGGGAGTAAACTCTTCCGTACTCTGTTAATGCATCTACTTTAATCTATATATTCAATTATCTGGCTTTGTTTTATATTCACCATGATAAGTTCAGCGTCGAGAACTACTTGGTTCTAATTTATCTAATGTAGGCTTGTGATTTCCTGAGGCGTCTGTATGATCCATGTCCCAGGGGATTGAAGATCCCAGGCTTTTGGACATGGGTGTGGTAATCTCTGCAGTGGCTGGTTCAAATGATACATTAGTGTATTAGTGTGAACAAAGACTCTCAACAAAGACCCTCTCTCTCACCCAATCACTTGCTTCCCCTCCTCCCTAATTCCTAGGCCACTGGTGATATCGTGTCATAAGTGGATATTAAGACAGTAGCAAATCACAATTCAATGCCAAATTTGCAAACAAGTCGAAGAAAAAGTGCAGAACACTCTATGGTCACAATAACTTGAACTTAATTATGTTAAAATCACATACATTTAGCTAAACATTGTAGGATCTTGAACTTAAATGTCATTTTCATTCATTTAATTTCGTCATTGTGATAGAACAAACATCATCAAGGTCATGAGTTTTTTCACACCTTTCAAAGGGTTCTCTCGGACAAAAGCAAAAATTCTCTTCGACAAAAGAGTTTGCTAAATGGATATTATTTTGGAGATATTGAATTGTGTACATTGACTTTTCAGTTCTGCATATTTTGTCAGTTCTGGATACAAATTTACCAGAGGCATACACCTTAAAAATACAAGGCATACACCTTTTGGATACAAATTTACCAGAGTCATACACCTTAAAAAACGAAAATGTTGAAAAAACTCATATTTTTGAGTTTTCTCAACCTTTGAGTACTGTGGTTGACTAAACCAAAGTTTTCAAGTTTAGACAAGAGTTCTGCCAACTTTGATCTTCTTGTTCACCTAATTTAAAAAAAGTATTCCCCGGTGGTCTCCCATCGAAGTACTAACCAGGCCTGACACTGCGTCCGAGATCAGGTGTGCTCAGAGTGGTATGACCGTAAGTGATGAAAGGCTAACAGAGTCACCTTCATAAGTCATGAGACATCATGGGACAAAGATGCAGTCCACGATTCGGTTTCGCGAAAGGTTGTGGATATTTGAGCTCAACAGCTAATGAAATGACACCTCTCTCCTGAGTGAAGCATCGGCTAGGATTGTTTATGACTTGGTCCGAGCCACTATGTTTGTTTCCCGTTAACAGAGCCAGGACTGTGTACGAACACCGAATGTTTTCTAAGCGCAAACACTGAGTGGACAGTTAGAGGACATGAGGAGCAATTCACTGAATCTGCCAAAAAGTGCATGGGATTAGCTACAGACTGCACGTTTAACTACAAATAACAAATCTA
>NC_045154.1:1654279-1739279 GCF_900700415.2 Clupea harengus
GTGCCACTGACTGGCTATTATTCTGAGCATCCTGAAAGTAGGCTGTTTTAACATGGCTCTTTTAACATGGCTGTTTTAACATGGCTGTTTTAACATTGCTCTTTTAACATGGCTGTTTTAACATGGCTCTTTTAACATGGCTGTTTTAACATGGCTGTTTTAACATTGCTGTTTTAACATGGCTGTTTTAACATTGCTGTTTTAACATGGCTGTTTTAACATGGCTGTTTTAACATGGCTGTTTTAACATTGCTGTTTTAACATGGCTGTTTTAACATTGCTGTTTTAACATGGCTGTTTTAACATGGCTGTTTTAACATGGCTGTTTTAACATGGCTCTTTTAACATGGCTGTTTTAACATGGCTGTTTTAACATTGCTGTTTTAACATGGCTGTTTTAACATGGCTGTTTTAACATGGCTCTTTTAACATTGCTGTTTTAACATGGCTGTTTTAACATTGCTGTTTTAACATGGCTGTTTTAACATGGCTGTTTTAACATGGCTCTTTTAACATTGCTGTTTTAACATGGCTGTTTTAACATTGCTGTTTTAACATGGCTGTTTTAACATGGCTGTTTTGTGATGGTTTTGAATGTGTGCTGAATCCTGCCAGTGCTTGTTCCACATCTCAGCAGGCTCCTCCTTTGTGCTCTCCTCAAAACCCTTTTTTGAGCTATTATCCACTCAGTACAAACCTCTCGACTTGACTCATCTTGTCCCCGTGTGTGTTTGTGTGTGTGTTGCGGGGCAGGGGTGGGAGGCAATTGCTACCGTGGAACTGATAGCATTAATGTTATTCGGATTTACTACAAGTATCTGTGATATGTGATGAAAGGGGGATTGCTGAGGTTGTGATTTTTATATTTTCATAGAAATTCATTACAATGTCTTGGTTATCTCGTCATATTTGCCTCTGCATATGAGTTACTTTTACATTTAAGAGTGTTAGCTGTGCTCAAGAGTCAATGAAGTTTTAAGGCTGGCTTTTCAGAGTGAGTCAGACAGAGTGGGTGGACCCATGTCTGGCAGAAGAAAGAAGACAAATATTCTATACCTCCTCTGTAAATTCTATTGAAACTATATATTGAGTACTTTGCTTTGGTCCATTATATATGTGCTTGTTGGTGACATAGAATATCATTTTACAAATATTTGCAGTTGCTAATAGTCATATTTCAATTACATAACGTAACCAATATGAAATATTGGATAATGGAACCACTGTTGTAGTGGTGTGACACACTGGTACTCATTATGGCCATTAAATGCAGAAGCAGTGAGAATCGGCCCCATTTTGATTCTGTGTCCTGTGTCCCCTTAAGTTTGGTGCGCATCCTGGAGGATTCCCTGAGTCTTCAGGCAACTCCTTTCAGAAAGTAGGACAGATTTGGAGCTGGGCTCTCCGTCTGGCACGCTGGTTAGTCACTGTTGTGGTGCTTAGGGGTACTTATGCCAAGGTTGTGGCAAGGAATGGGCACATTAATAAGGATGTGTTATTGGAGAGTATTATAAATCAGAAATGAAGATGGAAAACTCTACAATCTACTGGATCCAAAGACAAATGGATGATGGGAGGTGACCTGTCTTGGTCTTTCTTTCTTTCTTTCTTTCCTTCTTTCTTTCCTTCTTTCTCACTCTCATTCATAAATGTCACCACTCCCTCCCTCATTCAGTCTAACCTTCCCTCTGCTCGCCTGCCCTTGCGTCTCTCACAACAAACCAAATCTGGGTGACATAAGACTGGCACAACAAAAGGGACATTATAGGGCCAGGCTGCATGCAGACGGGTGGGCACAGGGTAGGCACAGGGTGGGCACAGGGTGGCAGATGGGGCATTGTTCCCAACCAGTGCTCTGAATGCCAATTCCACCCCCCCGACACCCCCCCACCCCCCACACACCCTCCTACCCTGATCCCTTCTCAATTATACTGTTAAGTTCTAAGTTCTAAGTTTGGCACTGAAACATCAGTTGGTGTTCTGGTGCTACTGGAACCCTTATAGGCTTATTTGGATGAGTCATCAGCGGTCACCCTCTGCCCCAAACACTGACCTACAACAAGAGCATCTGAAATGCATGTGTTATGTGACTCAAATGAACCCAGCGCAGCACACACATGCGTCAGAGCCCATTGTCTTTAAAGAGATGTGTCAGCTGGGGGTGGCTGTGGGGGTGATGGGGGGTGGCTGTGGGGGTGATGGGGGGTGATGGGGGGTGATGGGGGGGTGATTGGGGGGTGATGCCAGTGTGTGAGGGGCCCGTGGTGCACTCTTGGTCTGGTGCACTGGAAGTCCTCTTGCTCTAATTGGGAGGAAATGTGACATCTGGAAAGGGCTTGTTTGTCATATTCTGTTCATTGCTGGGTGTGTGTGTGTGTTTGTGTCTGTGTGTCTGTGAGTCTGTGTGTGTGTGTGTTTTAGAAAAGGCAGTGAGGCATGAGTAACTGAATTTCCATGTGAAAGAACACACTTCAGCATGAGAGCTGGGAGCAGGTACTTAAAAAGCAGAGAGGAGGAGTGAGAGGATAGGAGCAAGGAGGAGAAAGAGAGATGAACAGAATGGCCACTTTAGTGACACTGCTTCTATACTTGATGATTTGAACCTTGTGTCGTATGGTCACAGGTTACATTCCCATCAGGTCAGCCTCAAGCTTACAACTACAAATGCTATAAAAAGTGTCTTTCACTTTTCCAACCTAAATTAACAAGAGAATGTCACATGTGTTCTCAGCAGAGAATCTCCACATCGAAGGAAATTAATAAATATAAATCTTAGCATTATTTTTCACCATCATTAACATCAAATGAAAATAATAAATATAAATCTCAGCATTATTTTTCACCGTCATTAACATCAAATGAAAGTGATTCATATCTAATAAAACTTGTGTAAATAACATTTACAGTTAAAATGCTGCCAGGGTTTTGTCTGTGGATCCCTAACGCTCTGATTTCCAGGGTAACAGGTGTACAGCGTTTATTATGCTGTACCAGGGAGATCAAGTACCTCAGCCAATGAGCCTGTGATGTAATTCATATGCATGAGGACAGGTGTAGTTTTAGTTAAACACAGGAAAGGATGTTAAATTCCGCGTGCTTTTGGTTGGGAACTCCCTCACAGTACAACATGCCCTGTCTGTGGCCCAAAACAATGCTTTCCCTCTGGAAAATTTGTGTCACACATAAGTTTCCTTCTGTGAAGCGCATTGTGTTGCCTCTTGGTATGAAATGCGCAAATGAAAAATGTTTGATTTCATTTGATTTGACTGCCCAACCATAGAACCTATGCAGCACCTAAGGATACAACAACAACCAAGCTGACTTTGTGAGCATTTCATTGGGGTTTTCAAACAAGCACCTTCCTTCATCAGCGTTTTGTTGAATTAGGCCCATGACACCTCCACAATCATAATGGGTTAGAACACATGCCATTACCAGAGACTACAACAGATACACCTTACACACATTTCACATATGTCAGTCTTAGTTCAGGTAATTCACGACCCCAAGTATTCTGCAAGTGCCAAAAAACACTGGCTCGCTTTTTCAGCAGCCTCAGACAACTCCTTTAAAGCTCCTTTGAGTGACCTTGGTCTGTCACTTAGCCATCAGTTCCGCATACTTTAGCTTCTTCCTTTCAAAGGCTTCTTCAATAGCATCTTCAAAGGGAATCGTTAACTCAATAAAGTAAACAATGCGCTCACACTCAGAATACAACACCATGTTCGGTCCCATAGCAGTCAAACAATACACCCGTGCTTTGCCCCATTTGCCAGTCCAGTTTGTACATGCCTGGTATCCACTTTTCTAACCTTCTCGCACAAAATAAATTCTACTGTCCCTGTCATTAACCGGCAAAGAGTTAACCTCAACTCAACTTCTCAAACAAACACACAAATTATTTAAAAACCTGATTATGCTCTGACGTGTAGCTATCCTGGGTCAGGCTAGCTTTACACCCAGACAGAATACGTTCATTCAGAACACACAAACACAACTTGCAGCTTCTGTCTTCACCCACCCACTGAGTGAATTTCTGTGGAATTGGGAGGACATCATAAGATGAATTTAATGCGGTTAGTATAGGGTGACCAGACGTCCTCTTTTACCCGGACATGTCCTTTTTTCGAGACCTAAAAAATCAGGATTTTGCCTCGTCGGATATTTGTGTTTCTCTGTGTCATTCACAAACTAGTTATTACGCCCTTACAAGTTTTGGAAAGGGTATCTCCCTTACATTCCACCTTCTTGCGCGAGCTCTGACTGTCGACAGAACTGTCATTGGTCGACCGCCTTCTCAGTGTTGCCAGATGTACGATAATTATCCTCCAAATAGGATCATTTTTGAGCCTTTGGTATGACACTTCCAATCTGGCAACACTGAGCACCTTGCCGCCTCCACTAGTTGCATTGTTTACAACAGCACATGACATCTGCATGTGAAAAAGATGCAGATGGGGGAGGGGGCGGGGCAGTGTCCTCTTTTTCACAAACTCAAATCTGGTCACCCTAGGTTAGTATCCACAGCCCAAAGTTCTCTGCATCATCTCAACATTGTGTCAGTTCATCTATTGCCCTTGTGTCAGTTCATCTATTGCCCTTGTGTCAGTTCATCTATTGCCCTTGTGTCAGTTCATCTATTGCCCTTGCTTTGCTTGAGAAGCTGCTGCTGCCAAAGCTAGTTCCCATCTGCCACCTCTCCAGCATTGTAGCCTTACCCCATGCTTTCCAACTGTCACCTACACCTTGGATCGATCTATCTATCTATCTACACCTTGGACTCCCCTTTTCACAGTTTTTACAGTTGGAGCAGTGTTCTTGACCACTGGATCTTAAGACTGTGACAAAGTCATCTCCAGGCTGGTCTTTTGAACACTTTTGAACATTTAAACTCCTCCACCAAGCTGGTCATTGGCAACTCCAAAAGTCCTTGGTCACTCAACCAGCAGCCTACAATCCTCACAGGTTTCTCTACAATAGAGTGAATCACCTCACCATCAATATAAAACCTCTCTTCCACCGGTTTTCCCTTTCTGATAGAAACATTTCTACATTTGCCAGGTTTCACTTTCATCCTCACTTTCAACAGCTGTCATGTCATCCCTATAAGCTCCTTATAAGCTCGGATGGGAGGTAACTGGGTGCCGTCCTGCAGCTTTTCATCACCATCACCCCATTTAGGTACATTTAGCCATGATTCCAATCTCAAAGTGCTGCCAGGATGTGGTGAAGTTACTTGTGTTAAAGCACAACTGAATATTCTCAGAATATGCCCTGACTAACTCTGAAGTCTTCTGAGGGACCTGAAAGTAACTGAATGCCTTCCACAACAGACAGTGCAGCACCGATCCAAAGGCATTTGCGAGATCCATAAATAAAATACCACACGGAGGTCTCTGCCTTCTGTCCTTGCTGCGAGAAATTTGATGGCAAATCATGCTACTATGTTCCAAACATCTAGAAAAACCTGGGATTCCTGCTTTCTGCACAGAACATATCTATTAAACTATTGGCCTTCAGATAGGAGACCAACCTCCTTACTACCTCTCACTAAGAAGACTAATAAGTCAAATAAGAATTGGCCTATGGTCATGGCGTTCTTCTTTCTTTTCTAATAAAAATACCACCTGCCGGACACAGGAATCCTCAATGGTCCTTTCCAGTTTTCCATAGATATTTCTAGAATGCATTTCAATGCAAACTGCCACTAGATGTAAATCCACTCCTAACAAGACTTTGAGATAGTATTGGTAGCTACCTGACTTTGAGATAGTATTGGTAGCTACCTGACTTTGAGATAGTATTGGTAGCTTCCTGACTTTGAGATAGTATTGGTAGCTACCTGACTTTGAGATAGTATTGGTAGCTTCCTGACTTTGAGATAGTATTGGTAGCTACCTGACTTTGAGATAGTATTGGTAGCTACCTGACTTTGAGATAGTATTGCTAGCTACCTGACTTTGAGATAGTATTGGTAGCTACCTGACTTTGAGATAGTATTGGTAGCTTCCTGACTTTGAGATAGTATTGGTAGCTACCTGACTTTGAGATAGTATTGCTAGCTACCTGACTTTGAGATAGTATTGGTAGCTACCTGACTTTGAGATAGTATTGGTAGCTACCTGACTGGCTATATCCTGTATTGAGGGAACAGTATTGCCTGGGGGCAAAATGAATGTGGTTCCAGGACCTACAAGTATGCCGTTCCAGGAACACAAAGTGCTGTGAAAAATTAGGCCATCTATCTCCTTCCTAATACCCCAGCTTATACATGTATTACCATTTACAGCTTTGTGTTCATTGTAAAGACAGACACAGACACACTAATATGAACGGGAAAGTGTGAATAAATATTGGTTGGAAATATGAAGAAATGCACAGACTATGCAGCATAAAGCTATTTAAGCACACTGTTGTGGCACCTTACTGTATGTCATTTCCTTGAAGTGACACATGTTAATTTAATTAAATATGTTCCTGTGTGCAGGCCATTTAAAACCACCACACTCACTTACCTTTTTTTTGCATTGGCCAAGAACCGAACCAAGGTCAACTACATACTAGGCAACCATGCTAATCACTGTACTAAAAACACTGCTTAGAACAATTTAGAACTGTTTCCCTCAATACTTTATACAGCCAGTTAGGTAGCTAACAATGCTATCTCAAAATCTTTACAAAAGCCAAATGCAGCATTACACAGCATTAGCCTGCAACCATTGAGCGATACTGAGCGATTGAGCACCAGTAGAGATAGACACTAAAGACAGTGTTCTTTTTCAACAGACAAAGCGCAATGGAATTTTTTTTAAATGGAAGATACATTTTGGTTTTAGACTTGAAATGTATTGTTCAAAGGATCCATCGCGGTTGAATACTGCCTTGCAGTAGACATGTTTGACCAGAAATGAAGGAGAAGTTGCAGAGGATAACATAGAAGCACATTATCGAGACACTCCTGCCATACTCTGGAAATACAGGAAAAAGATTACAATTATAAAGCATAAACATAAACCTACGAAATGAGGTGCCTTGGAATACAACATTGTTGAGATCATAAAAAAATCTAGTCGTATGAGTAATGTGTGTGTTATTTGATGCAAACATTTAGAAAAGTGATTCTACTGTATAGTTAGATACCTTTTGATGTAGTATTGTGAAAGAGCAGGAGATGTGTGACACTCTCTTGTGTGTATGGCTTTGTTTAATGGTTAGAGAAAAGGCAGGCTGGTTGTCAATGGGACTCTCAACATTGGGATTCACTGTTGTTTGGGGCACACCATCCACATGTGTATTTCTCTCTCGCTATCTCTTTGTCTCTTTCTCTCATCTACACACACACACACACACACACACACACACACACACACACACACACACACACACACACACACACACACACACACACACACACATCATCCTGCTCTTCAGGGAGCAGCTGGCACAGTGGCAGAGACCAAGCAGATAATGTATGTATAATATCTGACATTACATCCCAGGCTCCTCTGCTTCACCCAACTGGGGCTCTCTGGGGGCAATTGACATGCTAATGGACTTGACCTAGAACTGAGAATGACCTCATTCATCTCAATTGTCTTTGGCTAAAAAAGCGTCCCTCGAGAGGACCCCCGGATTAAGAGTCCATTGTACCAGTGAATCTATCTAATAATGTACCTGTCATACTGTGTGTGTGGGTGTGCTTGTGGGTGCCTGAGTGCATATGTGAGCTTGTGACTGTGTGTGGTTTAAAGTGCTAAGGAAATGTGTGCTTTTGAAACTAGATCAGTTTTGTGCCCTCAATGGTCCTTTGGAGTAGTGTTAGTGGGTGGGTGGGTTGCCTACATGTAATTCAGTGCCTTTATTTTGTTTGGGTTTTTCTTTTGCAATTTATACTCAAATTCCTTCAGTAGTCCATCTTGTTTTCAGAACAAAGCTGAAGATGTGTTCCACATTCTTATGTTCCATCTTGTTTCAGAACAAAGCTGAAGTTGTGTTCCACATTCTTATGTTCCATCTTGTTTCAGAACAAAGCTGAAGTTGTGTTCCACATTCTTATGTTCCAGGAACTCTAAACCAAATCAACTGGGCAAAGAAGTACCCATCATGCAACAATGCCAAACAATCACCCATCAACATCGACGAGAGCGTGGCACAGGTCAAAGTCCAGTTCCAGAAGCTAAACCTTCAGAGCTGGGATCAGATGACCTCCAGCAAGACAACAGTTAAGAACGACGGAAAGACTGGTACTAGCTGTTCTCTAATCAGTGCTTCCTAACCTCTTACCACAAATCACCAGGCAAAGCAGATGCACATGGACCGACACATGGGACCGTTTTTCCACCATGTGAAAAGTGGTTTGGGGAGGGACATCTTTACATAAGTCCTTGTTTACTTGTTTACTAGTTTCAGTAAGATCGTGCCACTTGCCTTCCTGTCCTCCCTTTCCTTTGCCTCCTCTTTTCGTCTGGGTGAGGACACAAAGAATCTCCCAGAGTTTAGCCAGTCGTCTCTAATGCAACCACCTAAAAAGTGCCTCACCAACCAATCTCCTTATTTCACCGACAGATTATTTAATTTATTGTTTGAGCAGTTATTCTCTTTACACAGGCTTGTCAGAGCACAAACTTTAGTCTGTTTCAGACTCTTGTATTGTTTCAGTAACTGGCAGAGCTGGTCGTCAGATTTGTTTGAATGTCTCCCATGTCTTTACCAAAGCACCTTTGCTGTGCCGTGCTCTATGCTTACAGTGGCCATAGATGTACAAGGATATTTCTTCATCAGCGGAGGGGGCCTGAGATCCACGTTTAGAGTGGGGAGGATCACCTTCCACTGGGGCCGCTGCAACTCCACCTCAGACGGCTCAGAGCACAGCCTTAACGGCATCAAGTTTCCTCTGGAGGTACGCACCCCCCCCCCCCCCAGACATTGACTGTATGGCTGTCAGGTTCGGTTTCATCAGAGCTCATAAAAACTTTCATGTGCCAGGTGTTAGAGGCGTTTAGTGGTATTATGAACATTGTTGACAGATGACTTAACTCACCGTTATGGCATGTCATTGAATCGCTGTTAATGGATAAAGGTGTTAAATCTGCCTGTCATTAAAGATGAGTGACACAGGCAAAAGGCAGTAGTGATGATATGTCTATCCAGATCATAACAGCTTTGTCTGGGTGCACAGATGCAGATCTTCAGCTATGAGGACAGACTCTATACCTCCATAGACCACGCCCTGAGGGAAGGAGGCAGAATCACAGCCTTGGCTGTTATGTTTGAGGTTAGTGAGTTTTATGTATATGAATTAATTCAATCGTGTCATGTCTTATACTCTTATGTTACCTACTCTAGGTGTGTATGTCTTTGATTATGGATAGGGTGGTCATGTGAAAGAGTGTGGAAGTACTAAGATGCATGCATAAAAACTTTTGATACAAATCTATCAACAATTTCTCTTCAGTCATGGAAGACATACTGTGTTTGTGTGTGTGTGTGTGTGTGTGTGTGTGTGTGTGTGTTTGTGTGTATATGTATATGTGTGTGTGTGTGTGTGTGTGTTTGTGTGTGTGTGTGTGTGTGTGTGTGTGTGTGTGTGTGTGTGTGTATATGTATATATGTGTGTGTGTGTGTGTGTGTGTGTGTGTGTGTGTGTGTGTGTGTGTGTGTGTGTGTGTGTGTGTGTGTGTGTGTGTGTGTGTGTGTGTGTGTGGTTTGTGTGTGTGTGTGTAATGTATTACAGTGGGAACACAGAGGCCGGCGCTCTAGGCAGTTCAAGCAGACTAACAGCCCCATTTAAATACCTTATTAATACACAGGGTATATACTAATGACAACAACAACTATGCAGCTGTAATAGAGGAAGTCAACAGTGTTAGCCGCTAGAGTACGTGAAAATATGTACTCACATCACTCTTGCTTAACGAGAGATTAAAGTGAACTTAGTTGACCTATATATATATATACAGGGTATATTAATAAGGAAAGAGAGAGAGAGAGAGAAACCAGACCTGTCTGAACTGGCACAGAGAGGGGAACACCTAGTAGGTATCCTGGAGGCTACTGCTTCAAATGATGGGTCACAATCCACAGATTACCTGTGTGTGCATGCTAACCTATGCTGACGTCTGTGAATGAATGCATGTAACTCTGTCTGCCCATGTGTGTGTACATTTCATAATTGATTCCTGCTTATTGAATACTTTGCCAGTGCATTTATAAATACATACCTTTGGAGCTATGCAGATGACTGACATTTGTAGACGTCATGGCCAAAGATGCATACACAGTTTTTTCTTATAACTAAGAGGAATCTTTTGAAGGTCAACACGTAGAACTCCAGCTCATGTCTGGATTGACATGAGGGCATTTGGACCCAGCCCCCAACCAAATGAAGACACATGTTCTACTGGCCACGTTAATTAGACCTTTGAAGCTGGAACAATAAGACATTCATAGCATAGTGTCCCACCTTCACCCCAAACATCAAACTCCTCTCAGGTTCTTTATTGGCCTGGCTGCTCGTGTTAACTGGACAAATGATCTGCTTACCCTCCCAAACAGACAAGTGTTGAAGACAACGACAACTATGCCGCTGTAATAGAGGGAGTCAACAGTGTTAGCCGCTATGGTACGTGAAAATATCTTTGTGCTCCGAACGCTCTTGTTTAACGAGAGGTTAAAGTGAACTTAGTTGATCTTTTACATTTACATTTAGTCATTTAGCAGACGCTTTTATCCAAAGCGACTTACAATGTATACACATTTTACATTTACACTGATGGCACACTGCACATCAGGAGCAATTAGGGGTTCAGTGTCTTGCTCAAGGACGCTTCGACAGGGAATCGAACTAGCAACCTTCTGATTACTAAACGACTTCTTTACCTCCTGTACCACTGTCGCCCCCTTTTAATATCTATATATTGAATTGATGATGTACCTGTTTGATTCTGACTCTGTTTTGGGTTTGCCTCCCCAGGTAAGAGCAGTGAGGTTAGCCCCTTCTCCCTGCGGGGCCTACTGCCCAACACCACGGAGAAGTACTTCATCTACAACGGCTCTCTCACCACGCCGCCCTGCGCAGAGACGGTGGAGTGGATCGTCTTTAAGAACACTGTGGCCATCTCTGACACACAGGTACAATTAGAACACTGCTGTTTACTACAGGTATCTCTCTCTCTTTCTATCACTTTCAGTGTAGGTGTGTGTGTGTGTGTGTCTGTTGCATATCTTAATGTTGTTTCTACATTTGAACAGTTAAACATTTTCAGTTTCAGTTCCTCAATCAGTTCTTGTTCAAAACATTGAAACATTTTTGACACACTGGGTGATCAATCCATACAATGTTCATGTTTGGCACATGTCCGTTGTATTAATAATTAGGCTAGCTATAGCTATCCCTTCTAACATACAGGCTAAATGGTAGGTGATAAAGTCATCACCAAATAGGTTACGTAGTAATTGGCTACTATGCTGTAGGAAACAACAGTGATCTGTAGTTGGTTGTTTAGGGTTAGTTGGTTTCTCATTCCATTTTTTTTACCCGTTGCTGAAACTCCACGCCCCACATTTTGGGAACCACTGCTGTGAACAGCTTTGGGCTGGAATTGTGTCTGTACAGGAGTGAATGTTTGCATTACGCGTTGTGTTTGTTCTGTCTGAACTGGTCATGTTTAGGTGTGTGTTCTATTTGCATGAAAGGGCCCACCTGTGTGTAAGAGGGTTGTCAGGAGTGTCTGTGTAATTTAATGACAACTTGTGGAGACGTGTCACTCATCAGAAGAGAATAGCCCAAGGTCTAACTAAGGAACACACCCACCCACTCATCCTCCCACAGAACCATTAGTCAGGCACGTCCTGTTGATAGCAGTAGCCACAGCCGCCCAGTCACCTTAACATGCGTGCTCTTGAGCAGGTGGGGTGAAAAGCTCTCAGCCACCTTTTTTGTCAAAAAGACGATATTTCTTTATCTCTTTGTATCTACTTTCCCCTGGCAAACCCATTTGTAAAAAACAGCTGTAAACATTTTCACCTTTGTTGCTTCTTGAAAGATCTTTTCACAATAGCAGGTACTTATCAGTATACCTTCAGTATGTCTCAACGTGTAGTTTCTCTACGTGTGTCTATATGTTGGAACATGTTGGGAGACCAGTGGCACAATTGCTGCGCTTATTTGAAAGAACTCAAAGTACTTAGATTTATGTTAAATGAATTGAAGTGCTTACTTCAAAGCAGGCTGAATACCTTCATTGTGTGAGTCATTGGTTGTGTCACCTAAATGATAATAGGCAGGTAAACACACCAGTTATTCCAAGTCTCACTGTCTCAGGCATGTGAGGTTAGCCTGGGGTGGCATGTGAGCACTTATGAGTCTCAGAGAGAGACAGTGGAAATGAGCACGGTGTCAGGAGATGGAATGCCATCAAACTCCTCTCACATCTTTCTGAAGTGTGTTTATTTCCCGTTCACAATCCAGTTCTCGAAACGTCTTAAGTAATATTTACAAAACTGTAGAACTGTTATTAAGTGATGACACGCATATTTTTCAGTGGAACTAAGAACCAGTTCCCCCTGTTCCCCCTGCACATTCTGACAAAGGTTCAGCAGGTGCCTTGGCCCTAGTTTGCTTTCAGACAACGTTGTCTGTAGTTAGAGGTGTTCAGTGTGTTTTGCTCTGTGGATGAAAACCAGAATGTCTGTTATTATGTTGTTGTGATTATTATGTTGTTTGCATGGATGTTGGCAGGCATGTCACTTATCATAGCTGCTTGTGCGCGTGCGCTGTGTGTGTGTGTGTGTGTGTGTGTGTGTGTGTGTGTGTGTATGCTTGTGCACGTGCGCTGTGTATGTGTGTGTGTGTGTGTTGTGTGTGTGTGTGTGTGTGTGCTTGTGTGCATGCCTTGTGTGTGTGTGTGTGTGTGTGTGCTGTGTGTGTGTGTGTGTGTGTGTGTGCTTGTGTGCATGCGCTGTGTGTGTGTGTGTGTGTGTTGTGTGTGTGTGTGTGTGTGTGTGTGTGCTTGTGCACGTGCGCTGTGTATGTGTGTGTGTGTGCTTGTGTGCATGCCTTGTGTGTGTGTGTGTGCTTGTGCGCGTGCGCTGTGTGTGTGTGTGTGCTTGTGCGCGTGCGCTGTGTGTGTCTGTGTGTGTGTGTGTGTGTGTGTGTGTGTGTGTGTGTGCTTGTGCACGTGCGCTGTGTGTGTGTGTTCTCCAGCTGGAGGCCTTCTGTGAGGTGATGACCATGCAACAGGCGGGGTATGTCATGCTGATGGACTACCTGCAGAACAACTACAGGGAGCAGCAGGAGCAGTTCATGGGCCAGGTGTTCTCCTCCTACACAGGCACGGAGGAGGTGCCTACACCCAGTATGTACCACACACACACACACACACACACACACCTACACACACACACACACACACACACACACACTCTCACACACACACACACACTCACACACACACACACACACACACACACACACACACACACACACACACACACCACACACACACACACACACACACACACTCTCACACACACACACACACACACTCTCTCACACACACACACACACACACACACACACACACACACACACACAGACTCACACACACACACACACACACACAAACACACACACACACACACACACACACACACACAGACTCACACACACACACACACACACACACAAACACACACACACACACACACACACACAGACTCTCTTACACACACACCTACACACACACACACACAAACACACGCACACACACACACACTCACACACGGCTCTGAAGTGTATGGAAGTCACATGAGCAAATGTTAACCATAGTTGCCATTGTCTGCACAAATGCCCATGAAACGGTTTTTCTGTGTGTGCATTCATCCCTCTGCGCCCCCCCTGTGGGTACTCTTGGGTCTGTAAACAGTGCAGGCTGTTTTGACCCACTTCCAGCAGCATGCCACACGCAGAGTGTTGGGCCGGCCCGGCTCGGCTCCTCACGCTTCACACGTCATTTTAAAGCTACAGTACACCATTGACGGGTCAATTGGGTTCAATATCATGTCATTGCCCCTCTGACATAGTGGATTATGGACATGTTCTCAGTAGCTGTGGAGTGGATTGGTTCCCTGCCCTGAGGCTAGCTGTGTGCGTGTCTTACTAACCTTGTTACCTGATTGGCAGTTTGGCTAGAACTAGGACTGGAAACTGTCACTGTGAACTAGTTTACTTAGAGCTTTTCCACTCTCCTGAGAGAGAATTAACAGCCTCGTGTCAATACGGGTAACCTGTCTGCATAAAGTTATAATATCTTTTTTTCCTCTTCAGAAGATGTTAATTCTGTACACCTTCTTCCACTAAAGGGCCAGTGAAATAAACACACTTGTTCATGGACTCCAGCGGTCCCCTCAGAAGACTCGGTTTGGTTTTTGTACATATATATATACCGGTATATATATGCCTACATTTGACTTATAGCCTCTGATGTGGAAGAAGTAGAAAAGGACTTCAAATTGGTCAATCGGTGCACTGTCTTGACTCCCACTACTAATGTTTGCACAGTTCGATTGCTTCATACCACCTTGCTCCAGACATGACAGCGGTTTTAAACCTCTGCCATTCTGCTCAATATCCCTTCACTCATCACCCTGATGTATCCATGCAGACTCCAGCTGGCCTATTTTCTCAGGGATCATGTTGTTATGCGCAGTTAGTTGGACACGCATGCACAGATCTGTGGAACATGCACACACAACGTGTATTGGCTTTGCTCCCCTGGCACCCCCTTGAAATGAAGCCTGCACTGCCCTCTTGACTGCACTGCCCTCTTGTGGTGAAAGAGGATCATGTCATGTGTTTTTACCACCATTTGTTGAGATCACGCCCATGTAATGAGAGCATTATTCCCTCATATAGTCAACGCATTTATTTTGCTCTCATTAAAAAAACACTTAACTCAACTACACACTCAGATTTAGAATCAGAATCATTTTGAATGACTACACGGCCGGGGTCGGTGGAAGTTGCTTTGGGCACAGCGTGGTAAGGACAATTCAACAGTGTCAGTAACAACTCACTCAGATTTGCTCCTTTCAAAAACATCCTGGTCTTGTTTCACATGCTCTTTCCCCAGGACTCAGACTGCCAGAGCGGTTTTGATCAATGGCCGCTAGTTTGTCAGAGACACCAGACACAGAAAGTGAACAGCTATGAGCAGGAGCCGAAGTGAGATGATAATGGATCAACAGAGTTTGCTGCATGTCATATCAGATTTATGTTCCATGAGTTCAAATGCCTCCCAAGCTTGGGTGTGACTCTTGTCATTGTGGTAGGCAGAGAGGTTCTGACAGGTTCATCTTTTACACAGAGGAGAGTCAATGAGTTGTGAGCGCATCAGTCTCTGGCTGACATGGTCTGCAGCACAGCTTCATTGCATAAAGCCTGAGACACTCTTACTCAGGTCTTACTCAGGTCTTACTCCAACACAAGCCCACAGGCCACCCTGACAGACTCTTACTCCAACACAAGCCCACAGGCCACCCTGAGAGACTCAACTCTTATTCAGGTCTTACTCCAACACAAGCCCACAGGCCACCCTGAGAGACTCAACTCTTACTCCAACACAAGCCCACAGGCCACCCTGACAGACTCAACTCTTATTCAGGTCTTACTCCAACACAAGCCCACAGGCCACCCTGAGAGACTCAACTCTTACTCCAACACAAGCCCACAGGCCACCCTGACAGACTCACCTCTTACTCCAACACAAGCCCACAGGCCACCCTGACAGACTCTTACTCCAACACACGCCCACTGGCCCCCCTGAAGGACTCTTACTCAACTCTTACTCCAACACACGCCCACTGGCCACCCTGACAGACTCACCTCTTACTCCAACACACGCCCACTGGCCACCCTGACAGACTCACCTCTTACTCCAACACAAGCCCACAGGCCACCCTGACAGACTCACCTCTTACTCCAACACAAGCCCACAGGCCACCCTGAGGCTCTAACGGGTCTCTCTTCTCTCCAGTCTGCAGCTCCGAGCCAGAGAACGTCCTGGCGGAACCGCACAACTACACCAGTCTGCTGGTGATCTGGGAGCGGCCACGAGCTGTGTATGATGCCAACATTGACAAGTACTCCATCAGCTACCGCCAGACACAGAGAGATGACACGCCCGCCGTGGAGTACCTGACCGACGGAGACCAGGATGTGGTAAGGATGTTATCTCAGAGAGATCGGCTCTCACCTCACATCTGTTCATCCCAAGAGCCAAGGTTTATGTGCTCATATCGGAACAACAATTACAAACTCATGGACTGGTGCTCTGTGGGTAAAATAATAAGAATAGTTACTAACTCAATGATCCAAATGTTTCACAGCTGACTTTACCAAATTGAATAATAATTCAAATATTAAACTAGGAAATCCATACATGCATGTATGTACAGTGAATTTAAAAAACAATTGTAGACCTTTTTTGAGGGTACCCTCTCTAAGCCTTCTTCCGACTGCCACCAGGGAGCGATCATCCAGGACCTGATGGCCAACACCAGCTATATGATACAGGTTGTGGCTGTGTGCACCAATGGTCTGTACGGCCGCATGAGCGACCAGCTGATCGTGGACATGCCCCTGGATGACCCCGGTAAGACCGACTGAGCCCGCCGACACCGTCTCCGTGGAGACTGATTTCATAATCCCTGTTTATTCCCCAAACCCCAAACCTCTATGCTGAGATCTAAATCAACACCTATCAGTCTCCCATCTTTACTCATAGGGTAATCTATTGCAAACCAGTCTCTGTACTTTAGATTAGGAGCCCTGAAAGGGGAGAGTTCATAGATGTTTGAAAGCAGTTCAGTGAGTGCCTCCTGGTTGAAAGGTCAACTAGTCCAGGCTATTTTCATACACACTGTTGATACGATCAGAAATGGTATGTGACCAAATGACTTGCAGTGATCGCTTGTATCGAAGACTGCCCCTTGGTTTGGGTGACCAAACAGAATTCTGCGGTTCCTCCCACTAGATCTAAACATGTGATATCTGCCCTGTGATTGCTGACTCTCTGATATAGCAAAGATTCTTCTGCTTTCACTGTCTTTCTCTTTTTTTTCTCTGTTACCGGGTGCCAAGTCGACTTTCAAGTGCACGTGTAAATTGCATGTGTTCATGTACTGTGTTCAGTCCTACGTACTGTTTGCCTGTCAGTGTTGGATTGCCATGTCGTCTTCTCATAAGGGGGCGGCATGTTTCCGGTAGCTTCTGTGAAGAAATGTCTCCCGTCCTCATGCTAGTATTACTCTTTAAGAAATAAGCTCATTTTGAACTCATCATGCCAATGGCTGTTTGCTTACATGTAGCATCTGTTTAAGTTTGGATTTTGGTCCAATATTCTGTATTTGATTGTCTGTTGCTGCTGATAATAAACTGACATGACTTGGTCAACCTGCTGTGCGGCCTATTTCAGTGTCCATGTGCATGGGTGTGGTGTTTCTCACCAGATGTTGCGGAGCATGTGGGTTCTGAATGTAACGGCAGAGGGGGGCAGGTGTGCCTCTCGTGCACTGCTAGGTTCCTCAGGCGTTCAGAACGTGCCCACGCACCCCCCCCCCCCACACACACACACACACAGATCACTCCTGGAACCCTCATCAGTCCATTCTGAGCGTGTGTCTCCCGACCTGATGCCATTTCACGTTTTCACGTTTTCGCGCTCTGCGCTTCATAAACTCATCCGTCCACCATGACCCCCCATTCTGTGTAACCTCTGTCACGCATCCAGCAGGTAAGCGGCGCGGCGCTGACGGCCTCGACTCTCGCCGTGGTGTGTGTGTGTGTGGGAGGCCGTTGGCTTGCATGAGGGTTGCTACACTCTCCCGTACTGCTCTTGTGTGATTCTCAACCAAGCCTGCACTCACCCAGTCACACCTTCTCACCTTCGTGTGTTTAAACCAAGAATGCCTCCCGGTCCAGATCTAGAACTTTCTCTCATAACGTCATATCTCTCTCTCTCTCTCTCTCTCTCTCTCTCTCTCTCTCCTTTTTCTGTTTCTCTCTCTCTTTCTTTCACCTGATGTGTAAACCAACAACAACATATTCACAAAGATTTCAACATACTGTACCCTCCACCAGAGAAGTAGGAGTTGTAGATATGAATGTGACCTTTGTGAATATAAAGTCCCTGGAGCCTAAAGTGGAGCCTAGTGTTAAACATACACCCTAAAGACCAGTCTGGGAATGAAGAGCAACATCATTCTTCTGTGGCTTGCACCAATATCTCATAGTGTTCCCTGAGCAAGAGCTTGTTCAAAGGCACACATTGGTGGACTCTTCCTTGAAGTGGTGTGCATCTGTGTGTCGCTCTGTGTGGATGCAAACACACACAGTCTTCCATGATCTCTCTTAAGGTTCTGTTTCCATAAACCACCCTACAGTTCTAACATAACCTGTGTGTGATAACACTATTACTCCTCTTGTGGGTTGCTAATGGACATAAACATTAAGCCTTTGTTTTAATTATTATTAAATATTAATATCATATATTATTTTAACCTTGTGTATTTGTTTTCCATAAAACAGTAAAACATGGGACAATGTTTAAGCATTAGTCATCATTTGTTGCTGTAATACATACATAGTCTATACCACAAAATATCTTTTGGGAATTTTTGTGAAGTATTTTAACTGTTGTACCTATTTTCTTTCAGAGATAGACCCTGATCCTGACGAACCATTTGAATTCGATGAGGTAAAGATGAAATTCTAAATCAGATGTTGGTCAAGCAGAAATGTGCAGAGACCACATGTGTAATTGTTTTATTCCAAATATCTCAACTGTATACTCTTCAGTAGTCTATTTGTGATTCAGTCAAGTTTGTCATGACAAACAGGGAACAAGTTAAAGCATCATAAGCATGAAGAGTTATCAGATAGAGTTTAAACTAAAGAAAAGTGAAAAGTGTTATAATCTGATGCAGCCCTTGTTAGCGCCAAGCGTTCATCTCCAGTGGACCACTGTAACATACCCATTCATACTTAAACCAGAATGTCAGTCAGCATTTCAAAATGTGTGCAGCCATAGTGTTTTGTTAATGATTATTACTGGTTATTCATGTAAAGCATCCCTCCCCTTCCCTCTGTCTCCTTGTGTATGTTCCCAATAGGACTACCATCCCAACACATTTGGGGTCAAGCCCAGTCATGTGCCTGTCAGAATCACTACGACCTCACCCTCACAGACCACAACACCCAAGCAGTCCACCACCACCACCACCCCCCTCACCCCCCTCACTGTTCCTACTGCCCAAGGAGAGGTGCACAGGGGCCAGAGCTCTGCAGATCCATCCCCCCTAAAGCCCAGCGCCACCTTCAGCCCGGTCCCACCAGCAGGGGGCAGCAGCAGCAGCCCAGCAAACCCAGCCAGGGTGCCCGTTAGCGAGGTGTCCAGCTCTGGCACTCGTGCTTACTCCCCACTGACCACCTCCACTCCCACCCTGTCTGAAGTCACATCTCCTACACCGGCCACTGCGGACGTCAGGGAAGCGGTTGTCCCGGTTACTGCTTCTGAGGGTTCCGGTGGCCGGTACACCACCGCGAGTCCGCTGGAGGTTCCAGTGGTGGTCACTCCCATGGCCTCCTACCCTGACGTCTCTCTTCGGCCCACCAGTGGCAGCACATATCTCCCCACCACCGCCGCCACCACCACCGCCGCTCCTGCCTTCAGCCTGGTCCCCCTGAGGACCACCCAACCGGTCTTTAATGGTGAGAGCACAGCTCCTGCATCCCCCTCTATGATTGGCTCCTCTGCCACCTTCCCCTGCCTGCATGCCACCCCTGTGTCTGAGTCCCCTCCCCCCAGTTCTGTGACAGTCTTGTCTGAGTCCCCCCCCAGTTCTGTGACAGTCTTGTCCAAGTCCCCCCCCAGTTCTGTGACAGTCTTGTCCGAGTCCCCCCCCAGTTCTGTGACAGTCTTGTCCGAGTCCCCCCCCAGTTCTGTGACAGTCTTGTCCCCTCCTCCCAGTTCAGTCTTGTCTGAGTCCCCCCCCAGTCTGGAGCTCTTGCATGACCTCTCTGTGCCGCTGTCCCGTGACGTCACCGTCTCTGCCACCACCCTCTCCCCGTCACCCTTCAACCCCTACCCCCCTCCTTCCTCCCTCCTTGTGTCTCTCTGGGCAACAAACCAAGTCTCTAGTGGTAGTCGTGGTGATGGTGATGGTGATGACACAGGTGATGCTGTTAATGAAGGTGAGGATGATAATGATGAAGCCTTGTCTACGGGTTCTGCAGCAGTGGCTCTGGGTGTTCCGCCAACAGCGTTGCGTGAGACTCTCCCACTCCACACGTTACCCGACCCCTCTACTATGGGGTCCCAGTGGCCTGGGTCAGACCCCTCTACCATGGGGTCCCAGTGGCCTGAGTCCGACCCCTCTACCATGGGGTCCCAGTGGCCTGGGTCCGACCCCTCTACCTCCGCCTTTCCACTGAGCTCTCTCACCTCTCTCCAGCCGTCCCTCCCTGTCTCTCTGACGGAGGCCGTGTTGGGCTTCACTCCCTCTCTCTCTGTGGGTGTGGTGGAGTGGGTAGACTCCTCTGTGTTAGCTCCGTCTGCTACGAGGGGAGCCTCGGCGGGCGTCCTGCATGCCCTCAGTGGGAGTTCTCTGCTGCATGCCTCCTCTCTCTTCCAGCTGCTCTCCCGTCTCCCCGCTGGCGGCGACTCGAGTGGCCTGCTGCTCTCCTCCGGCACTAGTCCTCTAGAACCTCCATGTCTGTCCTTCTCTTCAGCCTCCAGTGCTGAGACTGTGTGCAGCGGGGCCCCGCCGCCGTCTCTGCTGTCCAGTGCGGCTCCTCTCTGTGGCCCCCAGCCCTGTAGTGATGTGCTTGTTTCTGTTGCAGCCACCAGCCCTGTGTTCAGCCAGACCCTCCCACCCCTGGGGCCCACCTCTGCACCCTTCACCCCCCCAACCCCGTCCCCCTCTGCCTCACCCTCTCAGGCCAGCTCTGGGGCCCCGCTGCCCACCGGGGGCCCGCTGGAGAGCAGCGCGTCTGGCTGGGCCCCTGTGGATCAGGAGTGGGAGCGGGGCCAGGCGTCAGCCTCAGGTGAGGAGAGCACGCTGCCCCACACCCTCACCTCTGCTCCTCCTTCCCCCGCCGCCATCCCCGGGGAGGCCGACCACAACGAGGAGGAGCACTCCTCCTCCTTCTACTTCGAGAGTGAGCGTGTGACAGAGAGTGCCGTCACCACGGTGATGAGCAGGCAGTCTTGGGCCGTGGGGGTGGGGGATGAGGAGAGTGGCTCGGGGCAGGAGATCCTTACCGACAGCGAGACGTCCTCGGATTTCAGCATCCCCGAGCGAATCGAGAGGGACTCAGAGGAGGAAGAGGAGGATGAGGAGGAGGAGGAGCCTGTAGCAGGTAAAGATCACGCAGCTCTGAACAGCACAGGTCCTCGTCTCATCTCAAGAGGCCCCCCTGACCAAGGGGCAGTGCAGTCCGCCAGGTGAAGACGGCTACGTCCTGGTCAGACTGCTCCCCCTGTCCAGTGAAGCACAGAGAAAGACTCAGGAGCTTTTGGGTAACACAAAGCAACTAACCACCCATCACTGTCTGCCTGAAAGACTTGTTTTAGGTCACCCCATCTAACCCATGGAGCCCTGCAGCAAGGTCCACAGGTCACAGGTCACAGGTCACTTCTGCTTCTCTAGTCCTCCTAACAACAATAGTTCAACTCCTGAGAAGAACCTCATCACTACAATCATCTTTTCTTGCTCTGTTTTGTATTAACATGTCATGTGACCATGATCATCATCATCAAACATGATCTAACCCAGTGTGCGTGTGCATTAGTCATCACAGGTCCTGGTGGCAGAGGCAAGTATGTGCTTGTAGTCCACACATGCATCAGTGATGATACAGTATTATCAGTCATATTATTCATCTCCATCGCTGCTTTGTATTGCCAGTGACATGAATGGACACTGACAAAACAAACAGCTTTTTCCATCATGGGTACATACTGGGTCAAATGGGTACATATTGTCTATTGGTCATAAATGTAAAGAAATGGAACATTTGGTTATTAATACATCTTATTTCAAGTGACAGCACTATTGTAATTCAATTGGCCAGAAACTTTAACTGTATCTGCCATGATCTGTCTAATATAAAAAATGGAAATGAAAATGACATCTGATAAAGTGGAACTTGTTTAAAATGAATTAAGTAGCTTTCTAAGATTTTTACCAGATTAAAGAAAATCCAGCAGGTGGCAGGAGAACTCCATCTGTGTTAGTGGGATATGTGAGCCAACAGTCAGTCACTTTAGTTTGGTCATTAAGAGAAATTATGATTTACACTGGGGTTAGAGGAACTCTCTAAATCTGATGTTAGGTGACATTTAGGATGTTAGGAGTTTGCCCTTGTTGTTCGATTGTGCCTGGCTCCACAATAAAGAGTTTTGGAGTTTTGCTTTGAATAATTGAGGTCGGGTAGACCTGGTCTGTGATGTTGGAAGATGTTGGAACGTTAGGTCTGAGCAGAATGACAGCTGGCAACGCTGTTTATTGGGTGGTTTGTGTAAGAAGACAATTACAGTGTCCTAATCTGAGAGACAAAATCACTGGGATTATTTATGACCTATGATCCAGCATATATCCGCCAAAGGGCCCCAGCAGATCAGAGGTTAAACAAATAGATTACAATATCCTACTGCCGGCTTTTCAAATTCAGGGAGCTTATATTGTACATGATGAACGATGACCCCAGAGTGGTTTAGATTCATACAGTATGTTCTACTTATACGTGTGATGAAGCATAGTAAACATATTGTGGCTGGTGATGGCAAATCTCTTTTTTTAACGAAATACATTTTTCCTAGAAGGAAAAGCTTTCAAGGCAAAACCACAATATGAACCTTTTTAATATCAGATCCGAATTGAAGAGTTTCAGTGAGTAATATTCAATATGTGGATGTCAGTTGTATCTTATTGAAGTTTCAGTGAGTAATATTCAATATGTGGATGTCAGTTGGATCTTATTGAAGAGTTTCAGTGAGTAATATTCAATATGTGGATGTCAGTTGGATCTTATGCAAATGAGTGCAAAGGTCATGACAAACTGTCTGCCATGGAGATGAAAGTGTTCATATGTTGAGACAGTGGCCTTCCTCCTCTCCTCAGACAGAAGCTCTTTACTACCATTGCCATGTCCATTAGAAGCGTGCATGTCTGATAGTAATCACCATCACAGGGGCACTCACACTTCATCTGTATCTAAAAGCACATTGGTAAAACACCCAGAATGCATCTCAAGAGAGGATTGTAATCTATGGTCATATGTTCCCTCAGCTCTTAACCCTAGTTTCCCTTAGTCATGTGTTGCCTTAACCCTGTATTCTCACAACCCAACATTTTCTCAATAGTATGTTTGTGACACTTTCGGTAAGGTCACTGTTGTGGTAACAGCGTCCCTAAAGGTTTCTGAATTCACCATAGCAACAGTCCATTGAACTGAACTGAACTGCAGC
The DNA here is from genome assembly GCF_900700415.2 of Clupea harengus. Classification (NCBI taxonomy): domain Eukaryota; kingdom Metazoa; phylum Chordata; class Actinopteri; order Clupeiformes; family Clupeidae; genus Clupea; species Clupea harengus. The sequence continues at coordinate 1,677,808 of NC_045154.1, forward strand.
ATTAGAGACATAGGGTCTCGAAAGGTCAGTCCAAGCACCCTTGAGAGACATTCAAAAGAGAGAAAGATTTCCACATACAATTACCAAATACTTCCGCAGTATCAAGCTGAGCTGTCTGTAAAGGTTCTGATTTGACAATCATCTGCAAAATGCCCCAGCATGCACTCTCCGTTATTGGTGTGGGTTGCGAAGATGCCTTGTCCATTCACTACTCCTAGTGTCTTATGAAGATGCCTTGTCCATTCACTACTCATTACTAGTGTCTTCTGATTATTTCCTAACCGATCATATTTCCTGTACACTGGCGTTTCTTCAAATCAGCTGTTGTTTCCCCACTTGTCATCCCTTCACTGAGAGGCCAGCATTAAAACAAAACTTGTATTCAGCTCTGTGTCATTAGTTAGGCTGTATCTCAGAGATAACACTCCAAATTAGTATTTGTTAATCTCCTCCGCTCTCTTCTGCTCTGAGCACCTGTGTCTATGAAGTAGTGAGAGGGTAGGTGCCTGTGTAGACAGGGGGATTTCTGGTAGCAGCATGTCATAAACTCTGTCAAGTACTATTCAGAAAAAGTATGTGTTTAAGTTAACAGAACATATGTGTCTACTGCTAACAGAACACACAGAACATACCGTATGTGTCTACTGCTAACAGAACACACAGAACATACAGTATGTGTCTACTGCTAACAGAACACACATATCTATTGGGAACAGAACTTTGTTTTAAAGGTGAGGTATTGTATGGCTGAAGGAACAGTGGTCTAAATCATACCAAGGAAATATAGGGCTCAGGAACACCAGGGACTGGTAGTGCAAGGGGTATTGTGTCCATTGTTTTTTACCTAGGGTTAACCTAACTGATCAAAAACAGTTCACCTGATATGCAAATGATAGCATCTATGAAGACATGACTTTGATATTTCCTGTTCTTTCCGAGTATGGTTGGAGAATGCTCCAATGTAGCGGTTGGCTAAAACAGTACAGAATGGGTTTGCATGTTAACATACAGATACACTGCATGTATATCTTACTCTCTCTCTCTCTCTCTCTCTCTCTCTCTCTCTCTCTCTCTCTCTCTCTCTCTCTCTCTCTCTCTCTCTCTCTCTCTCTCTCTCTCTCTCTATCTTAAGAGGCCAGTAACAGTAGTCATGAGTCTCGGGTGGCGTTGGCAGGCCAGAGGAAAGCAGTGGTGCCACTGGCTGTGGTGTCCACCCTCACCCTGGTTGGGCTCATTGTACTTGTAGGCATCCTCATCTACTGGAGGTGAGAACACACACAAACACACACACACACACACACACACACACACACACACACACACACACACACACACACACACACACACACACACAAATACTATGTACTTTGTCTTGATTGTAAACTGCTTTATGAGGTAAACAGCAGTTTGACTTGATTATAAACTGCTTTATGTGGTAAACAGCAGTTTGACTTGATTTTAAACTGCTCTATGTGGTAAACAGCAGTTTGTCTTGATTGTAAACTGCTTTATGAGGTAAACAGCAGTTTGTCTTGATTTTAAACAACTGCTCTATGAGGTAAACAGCAGTTTGACAGTAATTTTTATTTCAGTCATATTGTTATTAATCTGTATTTATAAGATGGGGTGTTACTAGTATATGTATATGTATATGTGTGTGTGCGGAGGGAGGGAAGTGTGTAGGTAAGGGGGGGGGGGTGTGTATAGGGGCAGAAGGAGCAGAGGTGAAGGGTCACTCAGCTTCATAAGACCCTGATATTTGTTTGTCTTCCTGGGAGCCCTAATCTCTTAAATCCCAGGTCCAATCACTCTCCTGTGCCCTCAGTGTCACTGTGTCAGTGACTGACAAAATCCATGGCAAACAACACCTACTGTAGGCCTTCCACCAGACTGATGCCTCAGATCCCAGACCATGAGGCTGAAATGCAGGCTGTGTAACTGTCTCCAGGCAGGCGCTTTTCAAACTAACGTATAGATGTATGTCCTTGCAAAGAACCCCACAACAAATACAGTGAATGTAGCATAATAAATCAACTTGTAAACTTGAAGTGGTAAAAATAGTAGCATTATTATGGTGTTTTTAACCTTAATATTTATAGCTGCTGTTTTCTATGGTTGCTGGGCATATTCTCAAAACCAACCGTGAAATAAGCAACTTTGTAAATCCTATCAAAAGGCTAGTATTTAGATTGTAAGTGAACAAGACATTTTCATTCAGTCTTCAAACATTGAGCTGGGAAACATGTCTTGCCCTGTTTGACGTTTGTTGTTGCACTGTGAAGACGTTAAGCTGGTAATCTTGGAGCAGGGAGATTAAGAGACCTCCGACATATTGATTTGTTTGTGCCTTGGCATTGGGCTGAGTGCGCTGAAAAAGGGGCCGCTCTAGATTGCATCCGACACGAGCGAGGCATGTTCTGGCCGTGTAAGACGCTGAGGATTTCAGTTATGTGCGTCGTGTTCTTGCCTTGTTCCTTTCAGGGGACACGGTGCTCATTTGGGGACTCTGCAGCTGTGCTTTTGATGTGAGCTCCAGTTGTGTCTTAAAACGCCTAGATTTAATCTGGGAGACATTTTTGTGGTGTTTAATCCCTCAGACGAAGTTGTTCACCAAAAGATCTTTCGGTTGATGCTTTAAAAAAATCTATTGGGGATTTAATAAAACATCTTTTTGTATTTGTGTTTTTTCCCTGATTAAAATTAAATGCCGGGTGTATGCTTTTGTATTTCACAAAACAATTTTGGATCCTCATTTTACTGCAAATTCAAAATGATGTTTCACCTCAGTTTTCAAGGGCTTGTTGTCATGATTGCAAATAATTTTAAAGCACAGTATACATGCTAGGCTGAAAGAGAGAGAGAAGGAGAGAGAGAGAGATAGAGAGAGAGAGAGAGAGAGGGAGGGGGAGAGAGAGAGAGAGAGAGAAAGGGGGGGAGAGAGAGAGAGAGAGAGAGAGGGAGGGGGAGAGAGAGAGAGAGAGAGAGAGAGAGAAGGAGAGAGAGAGAGAGAGAGAGAGAGAGAGGGGGAGAGAGAGAGAGAGAGAGAGAGAGAGAAAGGAGAAAAACAGAATGAATAGAAATGTGTTGCTGATATATGCCCCCAGATCTCCTCATAACTGCTCTTTGTCTTTGCAGGAAATGTTTCCAGACAGCTCACATTTACATAGAAGACAACACGTCACCAAGAGTGGTGTCCACTCCACCTTCACCCTTAATGACCCCCGCAGGTGACACACAGGAAGTGCACTCAGGCACACACATGCACTCCCAAATATCAACACACACTACTGAGAGCAAGCGATGTATAGATGCCACTGATGTTTGCAGCTGTTTAAAAAACAAAATTATATTCAATTCAATTTTATTTATATAGCGCCAAAACAATAGAAACAAAAACAAAATAAGTTTTTTTTAAAACCTTCCCTCCTTGTTTCCCTGTTTGTTCCCCAGATGAACACAAAGCACTCTCGGTGAAGGATTTTGTCCAACATGTGGAGGAGCTTCACAATGCAAATTCTTTCTCTCAAGAATTTGAGGTGGGTTCTCTTTGAGATCAAAAGACAGCCTCTTCTAGAAGAAATGAAAATGAAGGTATGGTTTACAGACCAGCCTTTGACCTGCCAATCTTCCACTGTGACTCATCAGAATTGCGAGAAAATTATTTACTAAGCATAGAGTACAGTATGATTGCGCTCTTGAATAGGAAGTAGCTTTTCAGATGGAAATGAGCATCTGAAATCGATATTACGGATGCAGTGCATCAGATGATGCGTCATTGGTCTGAGGTTCATTGCTTGCTGGTCTATTTTCTGTTGACTCAAGCATGTTTAATAAACTGGACTGCACACTGCTTTCAATGTCCATTCCCTCACATGCCCTACATTGTATTATCAGTCTCTTACTCTGTGGGCAATAGCCAGACTGACTTACCCGACTTTTCATTTGTTTCAAAATAAATGAAATAAGCCAAATAACCAAATAATTATGACTGTAAAGTCAAGTGAATGATATTCACAAGATAGTTAAACATGTTGCACACATTCATACAAGCCCTATTGGCACGTTTTACTGCACGTACTGTACGTATATCTCCATGTGAAACCCACTAAATGCATGATGTCTTGTAATACTCATGTGCTGATGCTTATTTATAATTTTGCACTCTGTTTGTTGTTGTGTGAGTGTTCATTACTGTGCCCTCTGCTCTCATTCTCAACCCACCTCTTAGATACTGAAAGAGTATTTTGAGGTAAGACACACACACCCCTTTCTCATGTGCTTCTGCCTTGCACCCAACACCCAAGTTTGATTTCAGTTCAATGTACTTTTGGAAGGTTTCCCCCACGCATAAGAGCCAAAATAACCAACTCATAAGCATTGGATAAGCATGACACTAACATACATGAATGCCAATGTATGTTATGTCATAAAGGTGGTACAGCCATCAAGAAGATGGTTAACCACTGCTGTGATGTTTATAAGTGTCTTATGTTGGACGCCTCACAGTAAGCCCGGTTGGGAGGTGTGGGCTTTCAGAAGAGTGGTTGCTGTTTAACTGCACTGCTGTCTTAAAGCCAGTTGGTTCATGGGGCTGACTCTGCTCTTTCCCAGGAGGTACAGGCCTGCTGCGTAGACCTGGGAGCGACCACAGACAGCTCAAACCACCCAGACAACAAGAACAAGAACAGATACATCAACATCCTGGCCTGTAAGAAAGACACAACACCTTCACACTGAACACTCACAGAGCCACATCAAAGACACAACACCTTCATACTGAACACTCACAGAGCCACATCAAAGACACAACACCTTCACACTGAACACTCACAGAGCCACATCAAAGACACAACACCTTCATACTGAACACTCACAGAGCCACATCAAAGACACAACACCTTCACACTGAACACTCACAGAGCCACATCAAAACACAACACCCTTCATACTGAAACACTCACAGAGCCACATCAAAGACACAACACCTTCACACTGAACACTCACAGAGCCCACATCAAAGACACAACACCTTCACACTGAACACTCACAAGAGCCACATCAAAGACACAACACCTCACACTGAACACTCACAGAGCCCACATCAAAGACACAACACCTTCATACTGAACACTTCACAGAGCCACATCAAAGACACCAACACCTTCACACTGACACTCACAGAGCCACATCAAAGACACAACACCTTCACACTGAACACTCACAGAGCCACATCAAAGACACAACACCTTCATACTGAACACTCACAGAGCCACATCAAAGACACAACACCTTCATACTGAACACTCACTGAGGCATATCGCATTGAGTGATCTGATTGTCATTATTTCAGACGACCACAGCCGTGTCAGATTATCACCCCAACCTGATAAGGACGGGAAGACTGCTGGAGATTATATCAATGCCAATTTTGTGGATGTGAGTCACTGTATTGTTTTCACACTCTTGCTGTCCACCTCAACCAATTGTGATATTTCATTTCGGCCACCTTTTCCTATCACATAGAAATCTCTGCTGTATTCTAATGAGGGGCCCTCTACCACTCCCTTTTCTAGGGCTTCAACAAGCCAAGGGTGTACATCGCAGCCCAGGGCCCGCTCAAGGCCAGCACCGAGGACTTCTGGAGGATGGTGTGGGAGCAGAATGTGGGGGTGATTGTGATGATCACCAACCTGGTGGAGAAGGGACGGGTGAGTTTCTACTGTAAACTGTCTTTGATTATAATCATTTCATTAGCGGTTTCCTTCTGTCTTCTTGATCAAAGCTAGGGTAAAGCGTATAGGGGGCTACTAAGTGTGTTTACCGAGTTTGTGGTATTTTGGGATCATGTACGCAAGTCAGTTGTGATATTTAGTAAGGTTGTCAAAATAACGTGTTCACCTCGTTTTCGAGTTTGAGGTGGAGAATTCCAGAAATCCCCAAAAATAATTTAAAAAAAAAATTCTAAGCCAAATAAGCTGAAACCAGAACAAAGCTGTTTGAGGTTCCCGGTTGCAAGTTATCAAGATTTGATGTGCTTTAGTTGTTGGCTGTGTCGTTCAGGCATGTACCTTAGCATAGTTAGGCTTTGACCCGATGGGATGGGTTAATTGAGGCGTATAATTTCATATTAAGAGACAATGCAGATGAGTTTGGATTTGTCCTTGATTATGATAGTGGAGGTTGGGTGATCGTAGGAGAAACTGTTGTGAGATGTAATAGAGGTCTGTTTATTAGGCAGAGAGAAAGTTGTGATCCCAGTACTGGCCTATGAGAGATTAACAAGGAGATATGGGCTAGTTTCCTTGCGTCACGGTGAGAGCACCCAAATGCCGGTCCTACTACACGTCAGAACCTTCACTCTGAGGAACACGTCCATCAAGAAGGTCAGATCCCAAACCTCTCACAGTAGTGCCAGCATAGTGCAGATGCGTATTCATTTGCACTAAATTCATTAAGCTTGACTCTAGACACAGTATACTCATATGTTCAGCATTGCCCTGTGAATGCGATGGGATTATCTATCTCTTCTCCCCAGGGTTCCCAGAGGGGCCGGTCCAGTGAGAGGACGGTAGTTCAGTACCATTACACACAGTGGCCTGACATGGGAGTCCCCGAATACTGTCTGCCTCTCCTCACCTTCGTCCAAAAGTCTTCCTTGGCGTGGAGAGCGGACATGGGGCCTGTGCTGGTGCATTGCAGGTGGGTGGGATCTTCTGTTCTCTGGTGCTGTCTGTCTATGTCTACAATAGCACTGAACAGGACAACTGCCAATGTCGCTGATTTCATGTCTTTCTCACTCTCTCCTTGTGTGCTTGTTGTTTGTGTCCAGTGCTGGAGTGGGCAGGACAGGTACCTACATTGTGCTGGACAGCATGCTGAAACAGATGGCAGAGCAGGGGACTGTCAGTGTCATGGGATTCCTCAAACACATCCGAACCCAAAGGAACTACTTAGTACAGACTGAGGTGAAGCCATTGACAGCTGTGTAGAATTGATCAAGCCTGCCTATGTCATAAAGGAGGGATGTCCTCATATCACTAACCCTGATGTCATGGCCACAGCTATATGCACATGACATCACAGGAGGCGTGAAGTGCCTGCGGTTACACCCACTCAGTGGCAGGAAGATGAACTTACTGGCAGCGCTCAGCTTCAATGCTGTGAAAACACAATAAAACACATAACAACTCATCAGAGTCATTGCACGATCACGTCTACGCTTCTAGTCAAATGCATTGAAATGATATAGGATAGAAATGTATATTGTGTTGAGTGAGGGTGCTTATTTAACAGTCTGCCATTATTGCTATTAAATCCATATTGCTGATGGACAAGTTTTGAACGTTTTATGGAGTGTTTGTTTCCTCTTCACTGCAAACTCAGGAGCAGTATGTGTTCATTCATGATGCTCTGATGGAGGCCATCTGGAGCAAAGACACTGACGTGCCCGCCAGCCGCATTCATGGCTACGTCAACGAGCTCCTGACGCCTGGGCCTTCAGGCAACACACATCTAGAGACTCAGTTTAAGGTGAGGTACCCCCTTTGACATTACTACTGAGGCACTTTTGTCTTATTTTTTGAGGGAAGTAGTAATGTTGGCAGTATGTAAATACAATACAGTAACAAATAGACATTTCAGCAAGTGTCAGACCATACAGAAGGGGTGCATTTTGACACAGTATTGCTGTTTTCTAGCTGGTGAGCCAGTCGTGTGCCAAGCAGTGGGACTTCACGACAGCCCTGAACCAGACCAACAGAGAGAAAAACAGAAGCTCCTCTCTAATCCCCAGTGAGTGTTCACACGCTCATGCATTTGATTATTTAGAGTATAAAGCGTATGGATGAATAAACCTTTCATGCTTTATGGATGTCCTCTGACAAGTCACTCCTCGTATCTAATGGAGCCTATATTGTGCCCTTTAGTTGAGAGATCCAGAGTTCGTCTCAGCACAGCAGCTGGAGAAACAGCAGACTACATAATGCCTCATATATCATGGTAAGAACGGAGTACTGCAATACAAACTTTTGATAGACACAAATGATTTAGCTTTTTTCATACTGAACAGGAAACACCTAGTTTCCACAGGAATGTTTACAGAATGAATGAGGTGATGGAGGGTAAACACTTCCGTAAATCCCCAAAAATAAAAGCATTTGGACACACAATTAAATAACTGTAACAGAATGGACCTGTAGTCATGACACCTTCAATTCTATATTTTTAGGGGTATTGCCGGAGCAATGAATTCATTGTGACCCAGAATCCCCTGCCTTCTACCATAGCGGACTTCTGGAGGATGATTTGGGATCATAATGCCCAGGTCATCATCACACTGCCCGATATGGCACGCTCCGTAAGTGCCCTGGATCCTCAGCTCTCACAGAGCTTCTCCATCTGGGAGGAACCTCACTGTACCTCTTTTGACATGTTCCTGTGGGAGGAACCTTACTGTACCCCCTTTGATATGTTCCTGTGGGAGGAACCTTACTGTACCCCCTTTGACATGTTCCTGTGGGAGGAACCTTACTGTACCCCCTTTGATATGTTCCTGTGGGAGGAACCTTACTGTACCCCCTTTGACATGTTCCTGTGGGAGGAACCTCACTGTACCCCGTTTGACATGTTCCTGTTCTCCCCTTGCAGACACAGGAAGCAGAGCCGTTCATTTATTGGCCCAGCCGAGACCAGCCAATCAGTTATGAGACATTCACGGTCACCTTCACGGGGGAAAACCATGTCTGCTTGTCCAATGAGGAGATGCTTGTCATACAAGAGTATACCCTGGAGGCCACCCAAGTGAGAGACTTCATATATATTATATACACACACACACATATATATATATATACCTGTATATATATTTATATATATATACACATGTATAACATTCACATATGCTCAAGTAATTCCAGTTTGCACAGAAGGTCTGATGATTGACATGAACACAAAGGCTGTCAGCTACACGCTCAATATTTGGTTCATAGCTGATATGACAAAAGAGTGAACCGTTTCCAAAAGATTTTTTTAGCAACCTGGATGTCAATAAAATACGCATTGCCTGATTCCCTCCCTGACACCTATGTTGGGAGTGTGTAGTATTAACACATCACTGAGCAATACACAAGACATGACAATGAAGAGGACTGAGAGCATTCAATAAAATGATCACATCCTCACTTTAATTGGCATGGGCTCATTTTGAGAAACTGTGAGGTATTTCAAGACACAAAGAGGGACTACATGCAGTGAAAGTAGCGTTCAGTAAGTGCTTGACACATCTTACTGAGACACATCTGTTAGTCTTCACTCCGAAGATATGGTGCCATCTGTACCAACAAACAGAGCACCAGTGCGTGCACACATCGTTACATTCACCATCAACGAATGTCTTGTGTGTGATACACACACCGTTACATTCACCATCAACGAATGTCTTGAGTGTGATACACACACCGTTACATTCACCATCAACGAATGTCTTGTGTGTGATACACACACCGTTACATTCACCATCAATGAATGTCTTGTGTGTGATACACACACCGTTACATTCACCATCAACGAATGTCTTGAGTGTGATACACACACCGTTACATTCACCATCAACGAATGCCTTGTGTGTGATACACACACCGTTACATTCACCATCAATGAATGTCTTGTGTGTGATACACACACCGTTACATTCACCATCAACGAATGTCTTGAGTGTGATACACACACCGTTACATTCACCATCAACGAATGCCTTGTGTGTGATACACACACCGTTACATTCACCATCAACGAATGCCTTGAGTGTGATACACACACCGTTACATTCACCATCAACGAATGTCTTGTGTGTGATACACACACCGTTACATTCACCATCAACGAATGCCTTGTGTGTGATACACACACCGTTACATTCACCATCAACGAATGCCTTGTGTGTGCAGGATGATTATGTTGTGGAGGTGAGGCACTACCGCTGCCCCCGCTGGCCTAACCCTGACAGCCCCATCAGCAACACGTTTGAGGTCATCAGCATCGTGAGGGAGGAGAGCAGCTCCAGAGACGGCCCTGTGGTCGTGCACGATGAGTAGGTGTCACCTGATCTCCAGGGCAATCTGACCGTCTGTTAAGAAATATCAGATTATTCGTTGTTCATATGAGGTGAAGTGCATTATGAACATCCATATACAACAATATGTAGGTTCTTAAGATTCTGATGTGATCGTGCAGGTGTGGTGGTGTGACTGCCGGGACCTACTGTGCTCTGTCCTCTCTGGTGAGGCAGCTGGAAGCAGAGGGGTCTGTGGACGTGTACCAGGTGGCCAGGATGACCAACCTCATGAGACCTGGTGTCTTCACTGACATTGTATGCCTTCTCAATTTTATTTTTCAAGTTTTACAGCCTTTCACAACCTGAAAATGTTGAGCTTTAATGTTAATGTTTGTTAATGTAATGTAGCATTAATGTTAGCAATATATACTCACTATAAAACCAATAAAACCAATGTTTTCTGTTTTAAAATGTATGCACATGATACTACTGAGGTTTATTATTGTTGAAGGCCATGATGGCATATGACTGAGTGTTTCTCTCCTTACTTCCTTGTCCTTGGCAGGAGCAGTACCAGTTCCTGTACAAAGCCATCCTGAATCTGGTGAGCACCCAGGACGATCAGAAGATGCTCCAGTCTGCTGACAACAACGGGACAGTCCCAGGAGGCTTGGCCTGTGCCGCCGAGAGTCTGGAGTCCCTTGTGTAACCATGGTAACCAGCCTCCACTCCTGAGACAGATACCCCAAACAACTTAAAGGATTGCTCCACAGATGGATGTGAAGCATTCTTGGAGCGAGTGCCTTGTATATTTACCTTGTGCTTGTAATGGCCATGACTAATACCCTCCAAAATGGTTTGGTGTTTTCTCCTGTTAACTTCTTACTAACTCTTTCTAGATTTTCACACTCACTGGCTTTCATCTCAATAAAAAAGGGAACACAGCATTTTTACAGAGAATTATTTTGTTAGTCTATTTTGTAGTGACCTCGGATGAGCCACAGTTTTTCCACACAAAAATTGTAAATACAAAGTGGTTATGTTGCTTTATGTCTGTAAGTGGATTAAGACAAGGAGGAATAATGTTCTAATATGTAAATAGTATAATAGAAACCAATAAAACGGACCAAATTTCTATTTATATGTTAGATTTTTATATTTTACTACTGTGAAACCTCTAGTGATCAGCCATATGGTGAAGTTCTAATACTTTAGTTGAAATCATTTGAACTGTTGACATGTTTCTGACATTACAATATTTTGTACTTCGTTGAAGACTTGATATGGTGTACTGACTCCTAGTTCTATGTCAATACAACGCTGCTGCCTATGACAGGTAGCAGATAGGTAGGATTAAACAAGCAAAAAAATAAAAATAAAAACAAAACCAGCTCTGGCGTGGCTGTTTTTTTTCCATGTCTCACACACAACACACATGAAACTCAACGAATCCCCTAAAAAACCCTCAAATCCAAATGAACAGACTTCCCTGCTTTTCTGTCAAGTAGCATCACTTTGTTTTTGAAAGAAAAAAAACTTTTGCTGAATTGAAACAATGAAAGCCTAATGAACAAGCAATGAGGTATGAAGATTCATTAAATCTGTCTACTGCTGTGCAGATGTAGCAGAAATGCCTTGAAGGGATGATTTTTTGCAATTAAGATCCTCTGTCAATCATGCCCCAAAGCCTTAAAGTGCCCCCCCACGCGGGTGGGACTGAGTCTAAGACGCCAAAGGCACGCTTGAGGAGCAACGACTGACCTCGTGTCTGACTGCAGATCACACTTGGCTATTGTTGCATGGCTGGACTCAGGATTACGTCTTGGTGACAAAGATGACAAGTCCATGGAGTTCTGCTATAATCCCTCCCAAGACCAGTTATGGTAAATTATTTCCATGTTTCTAATCCAGTCTAAGAAGCAAAAGGTTAGGCTTTTTCTGACAGGAAGTAGGTCAAATGTCCAGACACTGTCTTGGACAGCAGGCATATCGTTAGCTTCATTTGCATTTTTGACTTTTCATAATTACAGGCCCAATTATCCGAAGCTTGGTGGCCTACTTATGGCTTGGTGCTCTCCCCTGTCTGGGGCTCAAGCTTGTTTTCCAAGAGGCAGCCAACACAAATATGACCAAATTCCTATAATTACACACTCATTCACACAATAACTACATGTATATTTCATATTACTGAAAAGGCCACTTTGTAATGGACAATGACAAGGTACTACAGGGATAAAACCACAAACAATATATAAGAAATTCAATCAGACAACACACTATGATGTTTGACAAATAACCAAATATAAATATTTTATTTGTAAATTTCACTTAACAACACGTAGATCGCAAATGATCAATAGTCAATACCTTGAATAACAGCAGTAGTAGGACGAGGGATTATTGTACTTGTTGCATTAATTAACATAATGCCAGATGGTCACAGGGGCCTTGTGCAGGGAACTTTCAGTGCGATGGAGAAGACCTCTGGCTCATGGGTCATTTGGTAACGATGGGTTCATCTGTCCTTTCAGTTTTATGGGGCCCACTATGATTTAGTTTCATCTAAACTCATTCATTGCCCCTACAAGCCATGCTTGACTGATTTGTAATTTCCAGTGTTATTTTCACTGTTCATGCCTTATTGATTTACTGAAAGGCTGTCGTGTTCTTGAGTTTTTCCTCCCATAAGAGATAGGATGCTGACAGTATTGAATGCCTGTGTATGTATTTGTTGGCTGGTGATAACCATTTCATTGTTGCATAAAGTGCTTAGAAAAATCTAAAGGTTTAACAAGGCTGGTTATGTCATTCTATTCATCACCACAGCGAAAGACCATTCTACATTTCACCCAAACCCAGACATTGTTAAATGTTTCAAATGCTTGAAATTCATTTTAACTGTAAATTCAAATAAAGTTACAATTTTCTTTTTATCCTACTGATTCAAGCTTGAGTTTTTTGACCTTCAAAATAGTTTGGAGAACTTAGCCAATTTCTCCAACAAAATGAAACAAAAAGCTACAGGCACTTCTGAGCAATAGAGGCTGAACTATTGGGGAGAAGAGGAACAGTCTGTCAAACTGAAAGGCCTGACTAACAGGGTCTTGACATGTTGTTGGCTTAGGTTTAGTCAGATCTGCTTTTCTACTATAAGAGGACCACCACTGTAAATTCTATTGAATGTCTACTTAACCAATAATACCTGATACATGTCGCTCTCGATTTTAACGGCCAAGTAGTGCCTGGCTGTGTGACTCCAAAGGCTTAAACATTCCTTCCTTTGTTGATGGCTGATTTGTGTTCATCACTGGAAACGTATTGCAATAAAAGGTTAAATGAATGACGTCTCCTGGTTGGATCCCCTCATTTGACTGACCCTCATTCTCTTAGGCTTGCCATCCCTCAGCCTCCATATGTATGCTCTCCCATCCTCCGTCTCTCCCACTTGTGATCTACAAGGTGGCTGTGGTCTCTGTCTCTACGTCTGTGTCTACGTCTGTGTTTGGGAAATCTCTTAGAAGGCCGCTTGAAAAGGGGGTCCCTTGGGTGATGAGGCTGATTTCTGTTGTTTTTTTTGTCTGTGCTGTGAATGGAACAATATACAGGGTGTGGGGTGTGTGTCTCTCTCTCTCTCTCTCTCTCTCTCTCTGATCCAGGCATGCGTGCTGATGAGAGGGGCTTCACACAGGGCTACTCCGACAGGGTGCTTTTAGTGGTGAAATGGAGGCCTTCTTCCTTCAGTCTAGTGAGAACGGGGCCGTATACTTCCTTGGTCATCGGCACCACCAGCCCCTTGGTTGTGATTTCCCCTGCAAGTCAGATACACAGTAAAGAACATAGTAAGACCCCTAAGACTCAACCCTCAGCAGCATGTCCATCAGAGCCACAGTATTAAGGACTATTAATCACTAACCATTGAGGACCATGTGAGCAGCAATGGCGGCAGGATAGCCCACGGTTTTGGCCATGGCAGAGAAGCCGTCGGGCTCCCCGTACACGACCAGGCTGATGTGCTTGGTCTCCAGCTCTCCTGACGAGTGCCTGATGCCCACGTCGTTCCTCATGATGATCATGTCTCGCTCACCTTTGTCTAGGGAGAGAGGGAGAGTCAGTTCAGAGTGAGAGCAGTTCTGGGAAATGTCCAATATATTTGCTATTAGATGGGCGTGTTTATGATAAGAGATGTGAATGGTGGAAATCTTAATCCAAATTTTTCTACTGCTTGAATTCCCATTTGAGAATGTGCATAGTAAGTGAAACTGCTTAAAGCAACGGTATGCAGAAATGTACCACTTTTCTACATATGTTTTGATAGCCAACTCATTTCTCTTACTCCAACTTCTAATGGTTTACCATTCAATCATACAAAAATAACTTCATTCATAGACACACTTCAGCCACCTCAAAGGGTATTGGTTTTTCATAAAAAAATAAATCATCAATTTATTATCCTTGAGATATGAAATGATTGATCAAAGATCATATTGCCAATGTCAAATGGACCAGAGTAGTGGTAGTGCACTTCAAGGTGAGTTGGACAGACAGAAGCACTGATCGGCCATGTCTGCAAGTTCCATGTCCCATGTCTGGGATGCCTAGTAGACCTTGTTTTCATACATATACTGAAACCGGTCCACTCAACACGTGCACAGAAAGCCACCAACATGTCAATAAAACATGCCAGGAAATGAGACAAAGTAAAGTAATGAAGCAAACTGAAGCAGACTTTTGGGTATTATTAGTTTAGTCTATGTTAGAACGGGTCTTTCCTTTGTTACCCAGGAGGTAGAGAAGTCGTTAAGTAATCAGAAGGTTGCTAGTTCGATTCCCTGTCGAAGCGTCCTTGAGCAAGACACTGAACCCCTAATTGCTCCTGATGTGCAGTGTGCCATCAGTGTAAATGTAAAATGTGTATACATTGTAAGTCGCTTTGGATAAAAGCGTCTGCTAAATGACTAAATGTAAATGTAAATGTACCCAAAGACTGTAAGGGGCCGATCACTTACCAAAGCCCAGCCGGGCCTCCAGATGCTTGGCCACCGCTCCTAGGATGCTGTCTGCATGGGGGACTGGTTCCTCACTGAGCATTCCAAACCTGAGCACAACACAAACAGTGAACTACAGTCAAGGGAGAACAGGGCATTAAATACTAACGACTGATGGTCTTATTGTCTTTTAGTTCGGCTGTTCTCACTCTTTCAGCATCTCCATGCGGAAGTCGTCCTTGTCAATGCGCTCAAACACGGCCTCTTGAAAGGCATCGTGGTCAATAGACGAGGGCAGGCCAACCTGCTGGCACAGCAAATCTTTCTGTTGGAGGGAAAAAGTGAAGATCAAGTAGGGCAGTCAGTCAGACCAATGCTGTACTGCAGATGGTGCTTTAAACCCAGTGAGTAGCAGTCAGTCAGACCAATGCTGCACTGCAGACGGTGCTTTAAACCCAGTCAGTAGCAGACAGTCAGACCAATGGTGCTTTAAACCCAGTCAGTAGCAGTCAGTCAGACCAATGCTGTAATGCAGACGGTGCTTTAAACCCAGTCAGTCAGACCAATGCTGTACTGCAGACGGTGCTTTATACCCAGTCAGTAGCAGACAGAGCAGAGGGCCTGGTCTCCATGATGTTACACTGCCTGAGCTCACATCAGGGGGCGACAGTGGTACAGGAAGTAGAGAAGTCGTTTAGTAATCAGAAGGTTACTAGTTCGATTCCCTGTCGAAGTGTCCTTGAGCAAGACACTGAACCCCAAATTGCTCCTGATGTGCAGTGTGCCATCAGTGTAAATGTAAAAAATGTGTATACATCCTTGTAAGTCGCTTTGGATAAAAGCGTCTGCTAAATGACTAAATGTAAATGTAAAAATATCAGACTGGATTGGCAGGTGTGTGTTATGTGCTGGTGTTGGAGACAGACATAGAGTAGAATAGAGGGGCTCTACCCAGGACACTGGGACCGCTGTGGGGTGCAGCACAGGACACGGCTCAGTGTTGATCAGGCCCAGCTTCACGAAACCACTCATGGCACGCGAGAAGCCCTGCGGAACAAAGAGACGGAGACAGAGACAGACAGACAGACAGACAGAGAGACAGACAGACAGACAGACAGGAGAGAGAGAGAGAGAGAGAGAGTTCATTGTAACAGCTGTAATCACTACCACTTGGATTAAGAGTTAGCTTGGTACCCATTTAATACTCATCGCCACTACAATGGCCATTGCATGTGGATAAGTTCTAGTCTGAGTAAAGTGGGGATGGACTGAGCTGACTTGTGATTGGCTGGCTCACCTTGAAGCGCAGTGTTCCCCTGATCAGTGTGTGGGCAGATTCGATGCCGTAGGGCCCTGCGTATGTGGTGCTGTCACGGTTGGGGAAACCCTCCAAGTTGAAGCCTGGCAAGAAGTCCATAGGTTTGGTAGACTCCAGCAGAGCACCCCCTGCAGGCACACTGATGACCTGCGCAGCACAGAGGGGAGAGGGAGAGAGCACAGGCACCGTCTCACATATGCTTTCAACTCCACTGTTTGATCCCAGCTTTTTAATGATCAATCTCTTAACCAACATGGCTAGCCTGTACCTGGTTGTCCTTGAGGAAGACAGCGGGGCTGATGGTGTTGAGCAGAACCCCGTAGGGACTCCAGCTGAACTTGTAGCGCAGAGGGTTGTCTGAGCACTCTGGGGCTGGGAGACCCCCGCAGAAAGAGGTGTAGAACTCCACCTGTCACACAAACACACATACGTGTGTGCACAGAGTGAACAACATGAACACAGTGGACAGTGGACAGTGGACAGTGCATCTCATCAGTGGGGGGAGGGACATCTATGTGTGGTGTGGTGTGGAGGCTGTGGGGTGAAATGAACACACAGGGGGACACAAGGTGTCAATATGGTGAGTCTGCAGCAAGGTTATTATAGTTAACGAAAACTAACGAAAAAACGAAAACGAGGTGTGATTTTTCTTTTCGTTAACTGAAATAAAAATAAAAACGAGGCTTTATAAAAAAACGATAACTAACTGAAACTGTATTGTGTCTTTACAAAACTAACTAAAATAAAATAGAATTATAGAGAAAATGTCCTTAGTTTTCGTCTTTGTCAATGTATTTCATAGATGTCAATTGATTTCATACATAGCGTCTATCTTCCGCCGTACCACTTTTACTACACGCCCCTCACCTGGTATTATGGCGGCAAAAGTCGGGAGAAAGCGACAGAGTCCTATTTGGGATTACCTGGAACAGTAACGTGCGGTGAGGTTCGTGGCTGGTGAGGCACTGACTCTTTCAGAGTCAGATTTACAAATATATAAACCCAATACAGTATCTTAAATCACCATTCAATTGGCAGCTTGCACATTGACTACTGGTTGTTTTTCATATCAGCATTCTAACATAGGTAAGGTGGCTACATACAGTTGGCAGCTGCTAGCTTGTGATGAACTCGTGTTAATATGTGTGATTATGTACAACTTTAGCTGCAATTTAAGTTTAATTTCTCAAAATCAGCTCACCAAAGTGATCACAACCACTTGTTTGATGTTAAATGGCTTTACATAGACATTAAACAATCCTAAGAGAACGGGAAATTAACGGAGCAAGGGCTTTCTCTGATATCAATGTAATGTTAGCGAATGAGGGGTGAGATACCCCCCTGCTAATATTTAGTCTCCGCTGTACGTCCAAAACCAAATCTATTCTTGAGGTTCAAAATATTTTCAAAACATTTTGGCTTTGGATGTGAGAAGTCGATCGAGTTATCTTCTGTCCCGTCGTTTCAAGCATTCATTTTAGCTACGGCATTGGTCTCCCATTATTGATCAATTCACGTTTTGATTGAAAGTCCAGTTATGAGAAATGTTTTAGCTTAGCTATAGAATCTTCCATTTTCGTAGTCAATGTCAAATATAAGAAGAGTAACGGCAGAACAAGAATAAACCCGACCGGTGGGCTCTCGCATGCTCCCTTTATTGAAGCAGAGGTACTATTTGCCTCCTCTCCGTGCTTTTTCACTGCGGCTTTACGTCAGATCAGCAAAACTAAATAGGTTCTACGCATGCGCTCAACCTAGTTTGTGAGGGATTGCGCAATCTGAGATGAGGCACAGCTCGTCGCTGCCTCACCGTCTCGCTGTCTCCTGTCTGTTTGAACAGGACATGCGCAAATTCTGTTTTTATTACATATTATAGCTTGTATCTTCTATTCATTTTGAGCATTTTGTTTTGACTGCCCCCCCCCCCCCTTGGTTTCTTGCATTCCGCGGTAAAGACTAAAACTAATACTGAAACTAATAAAAACTAAACTCAAACTAAGCATTTTCAAAAAATAGAAACTAAACTAAACTAGCAAACCCGCTTTAAAAACTAATTAAAACTAAACTGAAATTGAAAACAAAAAGTCAAAACGAAATAAAAATAAAAACTAGTGAAAAACGCAAAACTATAATAACCTTGGTCTGCAGTCAATATGCCAACTGTACAGAGCAGTGAGTTGGCCCTCATTCATTCATTCATTCATTCATCAGAGACTGGGTAGGAGCAGGGCTAGGTGTGAACAAACACAGGGATGTACAGTATGTGTCCACACACGTGCACTCACACAGACGCTCACGCATGCACACCGCGGTACCTACAGTGGCTCCGTCTGCCTTGGCCTGGTCGATGCACTCCATGGCCAACATGTGATCAATGCCAGGGTCCAACCCCATCTCATTCACTATGGTGATGCCAGCCTCCTCCGCACTGGAACACAACAAGCACCAATCACAAACAGGGACACGGGAATGTGAACATTTGATCGTAATCCGAAGCCACTACTTGCAGTGTTGAAGGCATGTGCAGAGGGGGTGGGGGGACTGGATGGGTTTAGATTTGATTTGCTGAGGGAGTGAGGGGTGAGGGGTGGTGAGAGGGGCGAGGAGTGAGAGGGGTGTGAGGAGGGTGAGGGGTGTGAGGAGGGTGGTGAGAGGGGTGAGGTGGGAGGTGAGGGGTGTGAGGTGTGTGAGGGGTGTGAGGGGTGTGAGGGGTGTGAGGAGGGTGAGAGGGGTGAGGTGGGTGAGGGGTGTGAGGAGGGTGAGAGGGGTGAGGTGGGTGAGGGGGGTGAGGGGTGTGAGGGGGGTGAGGAGGGTGAGAGGGGTGAGAGGGGTGTGAGGTGTGTGAGGGGTGTGAGGGGTGTGAGGAGGGTGAGAGGGGTGAGGTGGGTGAGGGGTGTGAGGAGGGTGAGGAGGGTGAGGGGGTGAGGGGGGTGAGGGGTGTGAGGAGGGTGAGAGGGGTGAGGTGGGTGAGGGGTGAGGTGGGTGAGGGGTGTGAGGGGTGTGAGGAGGGTGAGGGGTGTGAGGGGTGTGAGGTGTGTGAGGTGTGTGAGGGGTGAGGTGGGTGAGGGGTGTGAGGAGGGTGAGGAGGGTGAGGAGGGTGAGGGGTGTGAGGTGTGTGAGGGGTGAGGTGGGTGAGGTGGGTGAGAGGGGTGAGGGGTGTGGTGAGGGGTGTGTGCCTGTGCCCTACCTCTTCTGCAGCTCCTTCATGGCGGGGCTCAGGTAGCTGGCTGTGACCAGGTTCACCTTCTTTTTGATGCAATGCTTTGCCACCAATGGGTGAAACCCGTACGGCAGCATACTACACACAGAGAGAGAGAGCGAGAGAGAGAGAGAGAGAGAGCGAGAGCGAGAGAGAGAGAGGGAGAGGGAGAGGGAGAGGGAGAGGGGGAGAGAGAGAGAGAGAGAGAGAGAGAGAGAGAGGGGAAGGATCAGCCTATACACCACTGTTGTCATATGAAGGATTTACCGTAATTGTACCACAGGATAGCACTTAGTATGACAAGAAAGAGACTAATATCATGAACAAAACTTTAAAACTTTAAAAATGTAAAACTAAGGCTTAGAGTTCTGTACGGTAAACTCAACTCACATCTGATTCTCCTTGTTTTAATCTTATTGATTCAGATATTGTATTGACTTTATATTTTTAATGGATTTTTATGAATAAAGACAGCAATTTAATATCCATTTTATGCAATATACATATTTATAAAAGGAATTGTACAGGCATAGTAGAAAATACCAATGTACTACTACAACTACTACTAATAGTTATTGTCATTAGCATTGTTATAATTATTATTATTAACCAAAGTATTCATCATTTCTTCATTCCATTGAATAGGTTTGGGTGTGCAGGGCTTTGATACCTGATGACTAGGTCGTGGTCTTTGATGAGGGACTCCAGGTGGCCCTCCTGGCTGGTCACGTCCAGCATGACGGGGATGGTGCTGGGGTATTTACTGGCCAGCTCCTCAGCCTGGCTCAGCAGCGCAGAGGCTAACGGCACAACCAGGAAGAAAAGGGGGCAACACATAGATGAAGACACACACACTGAGGAGCAGAAACTCACACCCAGGAAGAAGAGGGGGCAACACATAGATGAAGACACACACACTGAGGAGCAGAAACTCACACCCAGGAAGAAGAGGGGGCAACACATAGATGAAGACACACACACTGAGGAGCAGAAACTCACACCCAGGAAGAAGAGGGGGCAACACATAGAGGATGACACACACTGAGGAGCAGAAACTCACATGGGCTTCTCTTAGACAGAAACATGCTATGCCACTGAAGTAGGGTTACTGTCACAACTAAGACAACAGAGGAACCAACAGAACCCAACAGAACCCAACAGAACCCAACCTCCTCTTATTCAAACGACAGCAGAACAGCAGCAGCAGACAAACAGAGACCGTATGAATCTACCCATCCCTATGGTTGACATTCTGTCTGGTGGGGTTTCCTACCTACTGTGATCTGAGTACCAGTGTTGTCTGGTGGGGTTCCTACCTACTGTGATCTGAGTACCAGTGTTGTCTGGTGGGTTTCCTACCTACTGTGATCTGAGTACCAGTGTTGTCTGGTGGGGTTCCTACCTACGGTGATCTGAGTGCCAGTGTTGTCTGGTGGGGTTTCCTACCTACTGTGATCTGAGTACCAGTGTTGTCTGGTGGGGTTCCTACCTACGGTGACCTGAGTGATAGTGTTGTCTGGTGGGGTTCCTACCTACGGTGACCTGAGTGCCAGTCTGGCGGGTCAGGTACTCGATGACCGGGCCGGACACATATCCTGACCCAAGCAACAGAACACGCTTCATTCCGCCTTTTTTCAGGATCTGCTCCGATTCCCTGCAAGACACCACACAGCTTATTCAACACAGTAAAGACCACACAGCTTACTCAACACAGTAAACACAAGATTCAGATTTATGATTTCATATGAAGTCCAATGCAAAGCCATGGATTTGTGTCCACCGCCATGAATCATGAATATGTGATGGAAACCCCAAGCATATGCCCAATGGATGTAAAGCACTCAGATCAAAGCGTTTGATTCACCAAAGAGAGAGCAGAGCTGATCGCGGTGATGGTGAGATGGTGCATGATCCGGTGACCTCACTTACAGCACCAGACTAAGGATCAGCTTCAGCTCTAGCCTCTCACTCATCCAGCTCAGCATGGCGGCTGCAGACTGATCTTAGATCAGTAGCGGGCGGCAGTGGCATCTCCTCTAAATCCCCCCCTCTAATCCAGAGACTGCCAGATCAGCGGTTCCCATCCAGACTCCGCGCCCAATCACGCGTGCCTGCCCCTAATTGGTCGTGGCATGGCACCTGTGCACAAGCCCAGCACTAAGCCCCCCCCCCCCCCACCACAGACCGGAGGGCTTCCAAAGTCATTTAGCACAGGAATGACAACCTTCTACTCCATGTGTGTGCAGATCCAACTGTGTGTACTGTATGCATGTATATTTATACAGTATACACTTTGGGATCCATGATGGATGAAAAATATGTTAAACTTGTATTTTTAAAAGGTGAAACTGAAATATTGTTATAATTAAAGGTTATTGTTAAAAAAAAATAAAAAAGAGTAGTTGTTATTATTATTTTTATTTCCTCCAAATCATGTAACTTAGGTCTATCCAACAAACACAGAAAATATATATATATATATGTGAGGCTGAATCTTGCACCCAGTCAATCATGTCAACGTCTCTGAAATACAAGCTAATGATGAACCACAGGAGCCTTCACAGACAGAGCTATGATAGCACCTAAGTGAAGAGCAATCCCAATCAGAAGTCAATCTCTTCACAGACAGAGCTATGATGGCACCTAAGTGAAGAGCAATCCCAATCAGAAGTCAATCTCTTCACAGACAGAGCTATGATAGCACCTAAGTGAAGAGCAATCCCAATCAGAAGTCAATCTCTTCACAGACAGAGCTATGATAGCACCTAAGTGAAGAGCAATCCCAATCAGAAGTCAATCTCTTCACAGACAGAGCTATGATAGCACCTAAGTGAAGAGCAATCCCAATCAGAAGTCAATCTCTTCACAGACAGAGCTATGATAGCACCTAAGTGAAGAGCAATCCCAATCAGAAGTCAATCTCTTCACAGACAGAGCTATGATAGCACCTAAGTGAAGAGCAATCCCAATCAGAAGTCAATCTCTTCCTGCAGACTACATGGGCATGTATAGCATGCAAATGAATGGATGGAACACGAGAAGAACAAAGGGTATATGGATCAGGTCAGTAATTAGTAAGTCACAGACACTAGACATACTGGGAATCATAGTAGCGCGCATCAATTAGACTGATGAGTACAATTATAAGACACAATTGGTTAGGCAGAGAAATATGTTAACTGCTTTAAAACCAGGCTAGAGGACATTTCCAGGGCAGAAAATGTGAGTGAAAACAAGGGAAGATTGTTTGAAGGGATGATTGTTTGAAGGGATGATTGGATGATTGATGTGGGGAAAAAAAAAGGAAAAAAAAATAGTGGATGGAAAAAAGGGATGGCGACATTGGGACGGAGTGAGAGACGGTCTACCCACAAGAGAGCAGATAGAACGCAGCGGCTCAGCGACGGCGTGGGCTAGCCATGCAACGTGTTAGCCTGGCAGAGGGTGGGGGGGGGAGTTGGCACACCACGGCACCGTGACTGCACTGTGCAGGAAAACAACAAGGTCAGGGGTTAGTCAGGGCTCCCTACTGCATCTGTGACTTGGCTGCTCAAAGGCTACTGTGAAGAGCCACAGACAGCTCCTTCAAGAGACATGAGGACACTGGATGCTAACTGGCTAAATGGAACCAAAGTTTGGAAGTGCTCCAAGAGTTATTTCAAGCATCATTAGCCATGCAATCTACATATGCCGAAGCCTCCATTAACCACGTCTACTTCAGACAATGGATTTAAATAGCTTTATGTTACTTGATAACATATTTTTTTGTATTTTTGTGCTTTGCAAGCTAGTGGTCAAATACAAAATGTTTTACCTGTTAAGCAAACTGTAGAGATATGTTCCTTAGAAAAGTCACCCATCCACGAGGTGACAAGTACCATTGTCAAAGCAATTTCATTGCATTTCATTGTTAAAAATGACAGAAGGTAGTGAGGTGAATTCTGCAGTTTAAGTAGTTTAGAAACTACTTCAAAACTAAAAATACTGAATAAATAGACTTTTTAACAAAAAAAAAAACAACATTTTTAACGAAATGACCTTGCAGCGGAGACATACTAATAAACAATAATCAGGCATTTCTCAAATTTGTATCTATTAAAACAACTAAATACTGACATACTAAAAGAAGAGCCAGTATGTTTTAATTTCACAACTCAGGGTTAAAAAGACAAAACTTTACCTTTTTTCCCTAAGTTTCTCAATGTATTCAAACTTTGGAGCTAGCTTTCCGTTAGATGTTATCACCGCCTGCAACAACAAAAAAAATTTATAAAATGAGGCCCAGGTCTGGTCGGGAGACCAGATGTTCAACTGCCATTTCATTAATGAGGTTTTAATGAGTTTGGTCACATTGGTCTCTGAACTGTTGAGAAGGCCTCAACACCTAGATTACCCAAGTGCATGGTGTGTGTGTGTGTATGTGTGTGTGTGTGTGTGTGTGTGTGTGTGTGTGTGTGTGTGTGTGTGTGTAAGCATTAACCATGAATCTGTGAAGCCCATTTACACCATCAAAGCACTGTACAGAAATTCAGCTAATAAAGTGAAATGATGCAGGTTTCTCCCAACACACGGAGGCCCTCACTTACGTCTCTGACTTGTGGGGAAAAGTCCTCTTCGTCAAGTGGTCTTCTTGCGTCGGAGGGGAGCTGTTGGGGCAAAACCAAGCAACAGGGATGAAGTAACATCCCCAAAAAAAACACACACAACACGGATTCGGAGAATTCCTAACAGTAGGTGGCAACTAAGACACAGGAACACTATAGTCTGACTGTTCAAACCCTCGTACCGGGCAACCCAATGTAAGGCTTCTTGAAGTGTGTGCGTACGTGCGCGTGCGCGCACACACACACACACACACACACACACACACACACAAAAAGCCAATCACGAAACTCACACAAATATTTCACACCTCATGGTGTGTCTTACCCAGTCTTTGTCTTACCATCTCCCAGATGTAGGGGAACAATCTGTCTCCAAAGTACTCTGTGGCCTCGATGGGCAGTTGGGCAGGCAAGTTATCAATGGAGCACATGAGGAAGCCATGCCCTTCGACGCTGCCAAGAGGGAGGATTAGGCAATAAGAAACGACACGAATGACAAGGTACAGCAGAGGCATCCTTCCACACCCAACTCCCCCATTATAGTCAAAATCAGAACGACGAGTACTACTGATGTATCGAGTTCCTCACACTCTTGTGGGCAGGCAAGTAAAAAAAAAAAGCAGAACAAATGTTTGACATATTGAACATAGCTGTGGTCAGGAAGTCAAAAATGATGATGATGATGATGATGATGATATGGTGTTGGTGCACTGGATGGGTGTGGCACTTGTACCTGTCGTGGTCTATATGCTGGTCTGCATCATAAATAGAGAATGGCTTATCAATGGTGGTGCACTCTGTCATGAACTCAATGGAGCCGCCGGTGTCTGCGGAGATGTCACAGATGGCCAGCAGCCTGGGGGGGGGGGCCAGAGGAGAACATGGCTGTCACTCTAGTTTGGGACACAAATGTGGCACTCATACAGATATATGGATCTCTGTTCCTATAGTCAATAAGTGTATTGAAACAGACATTTCAATCAGATCTACTGGATGGGTACTGGCGCTGATATGGACATTATTAAATAGACCAGATTTCAGCTCCATGTCATCCATCACATTGACTTGGTTTTGGTCATGGTAAATTGTATGGTAAATGTTTTTCTTCAACAATGCAATTTGCACAAATAATAAAATAGTTTTTCAGGAAATAATTAGAATTGAGTAATATATGGAATAATGGATTACATAGTGTTCAGGTAGCAGAAAATAATTAAATTATGAACGTAATAATGTACTATTTCTGAAGGCTATTACGCATCGACTATATGTAAAAGCTACAACATATAGGCTACATGGATTAAGTAATTTGACAAACTTTCATATTTTCATCCCTAAAACTGACTTTGTCAAACATCTTCTGCTTCTTAAATGTCTTTTCTTTACAGCCCAAGCTGGCATTACTAGTTCTAAATAAATGGTTGCTATTATGAAAGTCCTGTCAGTCAATATGTCTCGTTACCAAGCAAATCTATTTGCTCTGTTGACCTGTAGCTATGGAACTTTAGCCAAGATATAGTTCAAGTTCTTACAGAAGTATCACACATATTATTCGTCTCTGTGGTAAAGTGGTTCCATTCATTTGCAACTTTGTCACACGGTTAAATTTCACAGCAAACATGGTGAATTGACATGCAGGTGCAATACAGTAAAAAAAACCTCATTGATATTCTAAAGATCCCACCGCAATCTGGAATACTTCAAATCAGTGGTAGCTATAAAGAGGTTATCATTTTAAAGAGAAGAAAAAATGTGCACTGATAGTGGATCTGTACTCATATCGCCTGATGCCCTTAGTTCAGACTGTTGCCCAAAGTTATCAGTGCGTTTAAAATACCAGTGGAGAGACAACTGTCCATAATATGGAATACATAACATATAATACTTATTATTAACAATTAATGTATGATAATGTTATATCATTCAATTATTATACAATTTAATATGTAACTTACAATTCTGATCAGGAATCTGTTGGCTGGAAAGAATTGTAACCATGTATGGTGCTGTGCTTTATACCGAGAAGCTACAATTGGGAACTATTACTATTATTCTAAATGACCTCAAGAGTGTCAGTGCACATGAGGGGTGCATTTAAAGACTAAGCATTCAATAACGCACTCAGCAATGGCCATCAAAGGATGGGCAAGATAACACAACACATCCCCCCAAGGTTGCCAAGAATGAGGAAGTCTGAGCAATTGTGCATGAACCATCACAAACAGGTTGAAGATCACTACAGGATTCAGAATGTCACATCTACGCTCACTAAAGAGCACACAATAGCTCTAATCTACAAGGTAATGTTTGAGCGGAGGTCTAGTTTAAACACCATAGAAGATAAGGTTAACCCTCTGTGAGGCCGTGCGCTTACCTTCTGACCTGTGGACTAATTCAATAGTGTTGGACTGCTACTGTGTCTATAGAAACTACCCTGACCTTGGAAAAGACAACATGGTATCGTCTTCTGAAAACGATTAAATGGAACAAAACAGTTCACACTAGCGGTCATAATAAGAAAAATAAAAAATAATTATAAAAATATATAAAAAAAATATATACAGCATATGTCCACAAATGCAGCTCTCTCTACGGCACTGTTTGGTTTATTGTCATTTTGATGTGTGCATTTGTTTCAGTCTGGGTGGGTGACGGATTAGAACCCAGAGCAGGTATTACGCTCTCTTCTAGAGGATTGGAGGGGGGCGTGTGGCTCACTTGTGGGGCAGCTGAGGCGAGCCGTCCACTGCAGCGACTGTGCGCTTGATGGGCCGTATGAGCTTCTGGGCATCCAGCCGCCGGAGCAGCCGGGGGGTTTGGGGGTCCCAGTAGATCCCGTTGATCAGACACGTGGTGTAGGGGGCCACCTGAGAGGGGAGGACAACATGTCGAAAACAGCACCATCACAGCGAGCCAATCGGCTTAAGCCAAGCGTGGGGCCTGGACTCAGTAGATTGACAAGGCCATGTGGGGAGCAAGGGGCGGGTGGCCCCCGGGGGCCAGCAGACAGAGAGACTCACGCTGACTCTGAAGTGGGAGGTGTAGAGCTCAGGGTGATGTTCATATTCCAGCGGGTCATAAACTCCATCGCTTTTCCTAATCAGGTGATGGTGTCGACTGAGAACAGTGGCATAGACTTTGGTCATGTCTGAAATCAAACAGAGAACTTCAGTATCACTTTAAAACAGAGGGAAACTAAATCAACAAACCTTCCATTATTCACATTTAGTTGCTCCAAATGTGAACTTAAAGTCTAAAGTGGAGTAAGTCCAAATATGAACTTAAAGTGGAGTAAGTCCAAAGTAAATGAGATTGCCGCTTGCTTGCAGCTATGCACTGGCTGAGCTGAGTGTAGGTTGGCTACTTTCAAGCTTTCTACAGCTCCTGCTGTCTCACTGCATTAATGGCATGAATAAGTTCCTTTGGTAACTAATTGTGACTTGGGTTCTCCCACAAATAGGCTGAATGGCTGAAACTGGTGGAGGTACAAGCTTAATGCCCAGTTTGGTGGTTCTAGCTTGAGAGTGGTGTGAAGGGTACTGTATCAAGGGTCCTCAGCATCAAGGGGAAGGGAAATAGGGTTGCAAAACTTTGGGTCTGCGCCAGATTCACCAAATAAATGAAATCAAATAGCGCATACATTACTGATGCTCCCGTCACCAGTACTGTGCAAACAAATGAGATAGACTACATAACTAACTCTACTTCCATTCCAGACAGACAAGGATTTCCATCAATGTTTTGTCAGCCTTGACCCTAACAACAACAACAACAATAACTCCTATGTCTCCAGCTGAATAAATCTGAACCCAACTCTGTACCTCCTGATATGGAGACCTCCTTCAGTTCATGGGGCTCCACAAATTCACAGGGAAGCTCATTAATGATTTCTTGGGCACCCTAAAATGAGAAGTAGTGTGATGAGTAATGGCTTAAAATCTTACATCACTATTCACTCTATTCACACAAAACACATTTCAGCAATCATCCATTTATTTTCTACACACACATAACTCAAATGAAATCAACCCAGAACCATCTCAATCAGACAGCAGAACCATTCCTGAACATGAACTATGGATGCAGATGTGAGCTCTATGTGGTGCGTAGCCGTTACCTTGGAGACATTGCCTGTTCCAGTAAACACAAATGTCAGCGGGCCAATGGACTTGGGCATGAGGCCAAGAGATATCTCATAGCCACAATCTCTCACTGCCTGGATGGCCTGACTGACATTTCGGTAGTTGTGTGCCATCCCAATGTGCTGTTGAAACAGGACAGAGGATTGACGTAAGTCACAGACCTTTTTGTGACTGACTGACATACACTACACATTTGTACACAGTAGTACATTTGGGTCTTTCTAAATACCAGAGGCACTGGTTTGCCAAATAAGTCCATATTTCTTTGGCAGCCAGCTCTATAATGAAACATTGTGTTGAGTCTGGTCAAAAAATATGATTATTGCGACAATGACTTATATTCTATTTTTTTTTTTTTTGTTGCTGTAATTCAAACTACTTGATGACAGGGTCAAGCTAAAAAGACGATTCAAACAGAGCCCCTACCATAAAAGGAGTATGATGTCCCAAGGCAAGGAAGCGCAGCCCCAGGCCGTGGAGGATGTTAATCATACCTGTCAACAAAGGAGAGGTAACACCATAGGCAGGGTGTGGAACTGGCCCAAACACACCTTCTCTGTGGGGGTGTGCATGGCTATGTATGGCAAGAAGCAGTAACTAAGTCCAACTGATTGAAAAATTCAGGTTTTTATAACAAAAATGTGGCATGTCTATATACATTTGTCAGGCAAAGATATAGTAACAGACTCAATCATGTCTCTGGGGACTAAGATATAGTACACACTCAATCATGTATCTGGGACTAAGATATAGTACACACTCAATCATGTCTCTTGGGACTAAGATATAGTACACACTCAATCATGTCTGTGGGGACTAAGATATAGTACACACGCAAGCATGTCTGTGGGGACTAAGATATAGTACACACTCAATCATGTCTCTGGGGACTAAGCAGGTTCAAGAGCTACTTAGTGTGGTGATACTGAACTGAGCTTACTGGATTTCCACTTTAGTTCAAACTCCAACACCAACAGCAGCACAGTTGGCACTAAGATAGGTTGGCAAATGATTTCTGGTCTGATTTCTGGTCTGATTTCTGGCCTGATTTCTGGCCTGATGACGCTACATAGTGAATAGCGTGTGTCGCTAGTGAGAACAACAGGTGTATTTATTTTTCCTTCACATACAATCAAAATTAATTTGAGAATGTTATATAAAACTACTTGTAAACATAAAAAGATACCTTAAAAAACAGTAACAACCTGTGTATGGTTTTTTTGTTGAACCAGCTAACACATAAAACCAAGTGTGTGTGAAAAGCCTTTATATTCCCTGTGATTATCTACCACATATAAAAATGGGGCAATGTAAGTTACAAATCTGTCTGTTGTTTTAAAGTGCTTGTATGAAGTGGACAGCTTTCCTGGCCTTGCTCATTCAGCATCTCAGTGACACTACATACCTGCTACACCTGCCCACTGGCCAAAGGCAACAATACGGAAGCCGTTGTCATCCACCATCTTCTCATAGTCAATCAGACGGATCTCCTACAGAGGCAAGAGAGCTGAAGAACAGCTTGTGACACATCGAAATATGTCTGGGCTCGAGAGCCACAATCAGTGACCTTCACCTAGGATTTCTATGAACATCAGCAGCACTACCATTGAATTGCAAGCTCCATTAATATTGCTGTCATGTAAAGTAGCCGCACTACTCCTGTCCTATGCATAGAGCATAAAATATACAAAATAGGACATTATTTACAAACTGAATTTGTTCACATTCCCTACATAAAGGAATATCAATTGTGGCTTCAAAGGACACGTTTAATTCGATTACTTTAGCTTTTTGCACTCATGCATCTCGGCTCTGTGTTCTCGTGGCACTCGGCAAGACTCTGGACATATATTCTGAAGTATACCTTTTTGAGCAGGTCGTCAAGAAGGCCCATGTTTGCCTCCTGTGCTTTGATGGTATGAGAGAAGAAAGCGTACGTCTTATGAGGGTAAACCTTCTCCTCCGGTGGTCTCTTAACCCCAATAATGAGGGATGCCTCGGAGATGTCCTCCTGGATGACGGCTCCAGCCTTCTCATAGTACTGTGAAAACCACACCGTCATACACCGTCAGTGTGTGCACCTATAGCACCTGACCACTACACTCAAGCAATACCTTCACTCACTCCTTCACCAAGCCACTGACAATCCTATCAAACTGTGCTGTATATAAATTAGCTCTAATCAGATTCCAAGTCCTTATAATTGGACTTGGAAAGATTAACCCTGGCTGTCTCATCATGAAACCTGCTCTTTGTCAAGCTTCTACTGAATCGTGCAAAAGGATGCTAGATTTCAGACTTTCAGATGATAACGTTTTTCTGGAGCTTTCTGGCGAACAGATATGATGCCAACCATTTATCTGTTCTCCAGCCTCGATCCACTCACTTTCTCATGGATGGCTCGTCTGTTGGAGGGCTGCACAAGAACCTTGTGGCCAGCAGCAGTGATCTCCTTCACGTGTCGTGGGGCAAGGGGTGCCCGCCGCTCCCATACATTGATGTCCTCTCGGCGGATGGCAATCACACTCTTATGGTGATGGAAACGTTTCTGGCTACAAAAGCAGCCCCTCAGGCTCCGGCCCTGCGGTCTAATGAGTCGTAACATTGTCTGCCCCGCTTACAGCAGAGTATGTATTAGCTATATGATCCACTGCAAGTAACCTGCAAGCTGGCGAGAGATAATCAGGTAACAGATGACAATGTTTCATAGTGTGGCAGCAGTTAAAGACAAACAAGCACAAATAAACTGGTCATTCATGCGCAAAGCCAATTGAAGGTTGCCCGGGAAGAGGATTCAAGGTCAAGAATGAATATAAAATAGACCACCATAAATAGATGCATACCATAATTACATGCAACATTTGAATCTTCATAGTTGGGTATTGCTCCCTTTATGAAGTAAAATGCAGGCAAGACAACCAACTGTAAGCACCTATAAGGTTGTGAGTTATGACAAGGTGACAGATGACAATGTGTCACAGGATGCAGGTAGGACCATAAAGGACAGCTGATCATTAGCAGAGAAGGCCCCACAAAAGTGAGAGTCGCTGACTCATTCATGTAAGCAGACCGCTATTGCATTATGTATGCAAACATCATTTGCAACGTTGCTGACATTTGTGTCAACTTATCCAATGCAAGGGTGCCTGGCCAGCCGCAGTTTATTATTGTTTTTCATTAGACAAGGATCCCAAACATTGCATGTGGAAACACGTGTAATGCAGTGGGGCCAGAATGTCTTTAAATCAACCTTGAACCTGGAATATTCCACGTTCAACACAACACGCGGAAATGACAAGTTACTCAAAGATGGTATTCTGCGGAAATAAAGTTAGGTGGCAACGAAACAATTGCTGTTGTCCAAGTTTCTACGCATGGCCAGTGCACATGGATGGGAATTAAGCCGTGACACATTGGAAGCTTCAGGCACAAGGTAATTCTGAGCCAATGAAGTTTAGAACAGAACATCATCGTCTAATGAACTGAGCACGCGAAACTGGAGACAACTTAGGTTCTACGATCAAC
Organism: Clupea harengus; assembly: GCF_900700415.2. NCBI lineage: Eukaryota > Metazoa > Chordata > Actinopteri > Clupeiformes > Clupeidae > Clupea > Clupea harengus. The sequence goes on from NC_045154.1 coordinate 1,709,632, forward strand.
AGGTTGAAACAACATAACGAAAATGACGAGTATCGATATTGCAAAAGAGAGGGGAAGCACTTTTCCTACCTTTGTGGTCCAGTTCAGTTTCCCTGTTCGATGTGGCCTGAACTCCGCCAACTTGCTAACGTTAGCTTGGTTGATATGAAGCAATGTTTGTATGCGTGAGTGGCAGCGTGCAACTCTAAAAGTTTTGTGACATTATGACTGGGGAAACAGCTTGTCTTTAGCACCAAGTTGATTTCTTCAAGTTAAGATTCCACGACCGTTTGAAATCAAACCGAAATTAGAGAATATGTGATTGAGTGACACAACGAAGCAGCTGCTTGCAGTCGGCTGTGAGTTAAGTGTGTTGCGTCACAGCAGAAACTGAACCTCTCTGGGCTTCCACCAATCCCACTACTGGGAGAGAATCTGCCTCTTGTCCTTGACGTAGCCGTCGCCATATTATGACGGCAATATGACCTGTGGTCTCATGGTGTGGCTGGTAACAGGTGTCCTAGCCAACATTGATATTGTTAAAGTAAGGAACGCATCCTGAGTGGTATTCCAGAAAGCGGGGTATTGTGGGTCAGTTTCTACTGTCTCCTCCCTCCTACTGAGCAGCTACTGGACATGGGGTGGTGTCCTGTCCTCGTTTACCCCTCGATGTTGAAACTCCATTCATTTGCATAGCCTTACGTTGGGAAATTCAAAACAGATGTGTCATCATTCCTTCCTACCTATCAAACCGTTGCCGTTTTTTAAATAAAATAAAATTCCATTACATTTTCACCTGTAGCCTGATATTAAAAGAAAATGCGGTCAAATGTCAAATGAATAGACGCAGCAAATCAATAAAATGTAATGCCGTTCGTTTTTCTGATTTGTTCCGTTGTGTCATTTTTAAGTCACTGGCCAGAAAATAGTTGAATTAGGGTACTTAGCTAAAACCCTTAACAGTACAGACGAACAGCAGTACTTTTAGTAATTTTCTGGTGACATGGGGCACCAGCTTCATGAAGGTCTGCAGTTGGGTTTTTTTCTCCAGAAAGTGTGCTCATACTCGCCATGAACATGTCAGAACTTCTAACACCAGTGGGGGTGAAGAAGGACGACCTTGTTTTTTCCATGGCCATGGTGACTCGTAGTATCGGAGCTCGTCGTGCGCTCAACTCAGAGTGAACATAAACAGAGTTGATTCAACTAAATAGTTCAGCTGCTCTGGAACCAAAAACACATCGTTTCTGCTCTCGGGGTTCATCAACTCAGAGTTCAGGGTTAGGCTCAGAGTTTGTTAAACCTGCTTTCCTGAGTACCCCTCAGGTTACCTTGTGTTTGTTGCTGTTTGTTGGTGTGATCAGTGGGACATATTTGCAAACATCCATCAATACAAATATTGTGTGCCTGCCTCACATCCTTTGATGTTGGAAAACGTGTAGGCCAATGTATGTAAATCCATCCATAAGAATGAGGGAGAAGGCCTGTGATGCAGTGTGCATGGGGGATTCTGCTATTTAAGTCAGATGGACTGGTGAATAGGCTAAACTGGGGCTACACCAGAGGCAAAACTTGGAATTTTGAGTCCTCTGAAGGAACACCATTCGCGTCCAATTTAATTAAATCCTTATGGAAGCATAGCCTATTGCATTCACTTGGCAAAACATTTTGCCCTGTTTTTTTTTTATTTCAGTTTCGACCCTGAACCATGACGTCCTCCAGTTGGCTGGTCAGCAGTCATCATCATCATCTCCTGACCCTCAGCTCAACTCCTTCCTCCCTTTCCATAGCCAAAAAGAGGCTCTTTCTGCTACCTCCCCAACCTGTGAGCAGCTGTCTTCCTCTTCTTACCTGCTAGTCCTAGAGCTGTGCTGTGAGCATCTTCCACACAAACTGTGCCGGGAAACCCCTGCAGTCTCCCTCAACTGAAAATAGCCAGTCTTACCAGCCTTTGGTCCTGCTCTGTTCGACCAGGTCCTGGAACTTGGAGGCCTGTTCATATCCGACAGTCAGTTTGGTCTCCCTCTCCGACCTCTCGACTCCTTCCACTGATGTCGTAGGCACTTCATAGATCATCAGTAGCCACATGGGCCTTGATAGAGCCTTGAACATGCTGGAAGAACCAGGCCTTGAATTTTCCTGGTAAGCCTGATCCCACTATCTTTCTCAGCTATTCATCTGCCTGTTTCTCTGTCCTGGATAGGTTGTTTCTGTCAGTGAGAGAGGCATCGTACCACTTCCCTAGACATTTTATTGGGTTTTCCTCATCGATGGTATCATTTCCCCCTGGACTTCGAGCTGGAACTTGATGGTCACTTTCCCATTTCTGATCACCATGCTTCTAGACTTCCTTGGTTTGAACATCATTCATTCCCATGTTACCAAGTGCCTTCAAGATCCACCTTGCTTGTACATTAGATGAAGTTGCTATGGTTAGGTCGTTCATAAAGCCTCTTATTAAGGAGGATCCTGTGTTGGCTCTTCTCAATCCACTGCAACCGTTTATCCTGGATTCTGACGCCAATAACGTGGGATTCAGTGCAGTGAAGTCTCAGGAGGGAGAGCATGGTAAGCAGGTGATTGCCTACTTCACTTTGAGTGATGACAACTCTCCAGCTGTGTGCAGCAGCGTGTGACAGCCTCCAGTTCAGGGCCTGGGTGGGGGGGGGGGCAACGACCACCTTGGGTAGTCATCTCAGTACTGGGTCCTGAGACCGAGGCGTTTCATTGGCAGTGGCACTGCTTCACCCTCCAGAATAGGCTCCAACCTGCTTGTTTTCTATGGGATTTAGGTCAGGGGACTGAGGTGGCCATGGCAGAAGCTTCATTTTTGTGTTCAGTAAACCATTTTTATGTTGATCTGGACATATGTTTTGGATCACTGTCTGCTGGAAGATCCAATGATGACCTAATTTTAGTTTCTTGGCAGAGGCAGTCAGATTTTGATTTAAAATGTCCTGGTATTTCATGGAGTACATGATGCCGAGTACCCTAACAAGGTTCCCAGGGCCCCACAACATCACAGACCCTACACTACACTTAACAGTGGGGATCAGGTTCTTTTCAGTATAGTCATCCTTTCTTTGTACGCCAAACCCACCTTGAGTGTTTGTTGCCCAAAAAGCTCAATTATTGCTTAATCTGACCATAGAACACGGTTACAGTCAAAGTCCCTGTAGCGTTTAGCAAACTCCCAGTGCTTATGCATGTGGTTAAATGACAGGAGAAGCTTTTTTTCTGGCATATAATCTGTTGGCATGGAGGTGGCATCTGATGGTAGTTTTGGAGACTTTTTCTGTAACTCTCCAACAGTAATCCTTAGGGATTTTCTTTGCCTCTCTTACCATCTTCCTCGCTGTGCGTAGGGGTAAAATAAACTTGGGTCCTCTTCCAAGCAAGTTTGTCACAGTTCCAGTTGGTTTAAACTTTTTAATCATTGCCCGAGATATGGCCATTTTCAGGCAAGTGAAACATTATTTTATAACCATTCCCTGAGTTCAACACACACTTTTGCCTTATTTGATTTGTGTGTTCTCCTATCTCTCCCATGTTGAATGATGAAAAATGCTTTTTTGCTTAGGAAGTTTCCTAACCGACAGAAATGACTTGTAAGTAAGTGGCAGCTGTGATAAGATGTGAAGGAGAGGTGCTTCAGTTCTTCAGTGCTTCCTTTCTTCCTTGCTTATCTCCTTTAGGGTACACTGCACCATCCTTTACGAAAGGAAAGGAGCTTATGCCGGCCCGTAATTCTTTGCGGCAGCAACAATAACCGATCAGCATGACCCATTAAGGTGGCGTCCACCTTCACATAATTACGTAGCTTGGTGTGAGTGCAGTCGGATTCTCTTCGTACTGCGGTTGTCTATTCATAAGTCCTTATATTCTTATCCTTATATTCTATTCTTTTTCACATCTTTCCCTGACCTCAGGATGTTTTCCATCTAGGTAAAGGAAAAGTGGTTAGGAAAAGACGATAGGACGTGCTATCCAACCGCAGCTTCAAGGAATTTGGCCTCTATCACCTCATATTTATACCCCAGTGAAACAGGAAGTCATAGATTACTGCTTGAAAGTTCCTAAACACTCTGATCAACTTTAAAAAGTTAAATATGAATGGAAAAAATGCTTCAGTTACATTTTGTTTATAGGAATTTAGGGGAGTTGGTAATTGTGACACATGTGATTTTGTTAAACATAATTAGTTCCTGATAAGGGAGATTTTTTCTCAACATAAATATACTTCAATTAAAGGTTGGATTTTCTTCTTTTTGTTCGTGTGAGATTAAGTAAATTTATCGAACGGTGAATTTCTTATTAACCTTTTTACTCATCTTTACCCTGGGTGCCAATAATTCACCCTGGCACCCTTAGTTACTGTTGCTAACTCAGACAAAACTAGCGGAGCAGACTAGAGTAAAAATGGCAGCCGTCAGTGTCAAAACTAGCAATATCCCAAGAGGCTCTACACACAATATCTGGAGACAAGACCTGATTTCATGGAGGGATATGTACAAAATGTAAAGCTAGATACAGTTGGTGACAAGTTTAAATTAAAGGTGAGAGTTCACAGATCACAATGCAAGACGGAGAGGCCTAATTATCATGGCCATCACAATAGCAGATAACGACATCCAAGACCTTGTTTGTTTGTGCACAGCAGGATAATGAATTAATAATTTAGGTAATTCATTTACTGTCAATGAACTGAGTTGGAGAGGCACTGAGATGTAGACCTATGTTTTATAGTTTAATAGGCCTACATTACCATTAACTTTATTGGCAATTATCTAACTTTAGTAATCAAGCTAGCAAAGTCTAAGCTATTTTTGTTTGCTGCAAAGTGACAGGTGACATTTTTTCCTACTTATATCTATATAAAACCTCACAAAACCAAACATTCTGATGCCATTCAATGGAGTGTGTAAACTCAAGATGTCTGAGTGCACTTGGGACTGAGCTGGCATGGGCTTGTCTGCATTTGATGGGTGGGACTTTATAGAGATCAGAAAATAGGTGAAATGACTCATATTCATACCATCATACTCATGATCATTAGTGTATCAGTAGGCTACATAAATATATTATTGTAGTAATTTGTAATGTTATAGTGATCTTTGTCATTGCCTGTGTCACACAGGCTATGTGTTATGTTCATGGATCTATTACGGTTTTGTTTCGCTGTTGGCCTACTCTGTCTGCACTTTCCCTAGCTTATGTGGCATGAGCGAGTGCTGGCAAGTCCATCGTCTGGGTTCACCATTTCTTACTAGTTGAAACATATGGCCCTCAATGTCACATGATCACTGTGTTGCACTCATGTATCACATGTATGTATGATATATGTGTCATTTATCACACTATGATATAATTCCTCCACGAAGACGGAAGATGTGCAAACTGTGTAGCCTGTTGTGTCACACGTTATGTTGGGCATGTTGTTTGTGTGTGATTAAGCTAATGTTTTTGACTGACGTAGCTGTGTCTGTAGCAGGGTCTCTGTTCTACCTTTCCTTTTCTTCTTAACATCCATTTCACCGGGCAAGTAGTCGTGACTGATCCGTGGATCCGAGAGGCTTGTCAACTCATTCCTGCTTGCTTTATTATCAGTGGTCAAGCTGGCTGTTCACGGCAGGCCAAAAGGACTCTCAGGACAAGGGGAAATGTCCCTGTGCTGCCGTCAGGCAGTCCGCCTGTGGTGTGATCCTCCAGCAGGGGACCTGAAGTCAGTGTCTATCATCCATGCAGGAACAGCAGTGGTCATGAATAGGCAAAACGTTTTATGAAGGCCCAACTGAGGTGTCAGCCTAAATTTGAAACCCACGTGTGAGCAAAAGTTTGAGCATAGAAAACCGCAACTTTTCAGTGTGTGAAAATGTATTTGCAACCTTGTTGTGAGAAGCGTAGGCCAGTCCTGTTCTTGGACTTGGACCTCAAGGACATCATCACCCACTATATTGCCAAGTTATGTCACACCACTAACCATACTAATGAGCTTTTCACAGTGCCAAGAACTGCTTGCAAGGTTTCTGCATGCCTTTTAGATAGTTAGCTTGCTAGTTTTGGACTAAAACTTCTTTGCTGCTTTAAGTGGTAGCCTAGAGTCTGGCACTGGCCTTGAATCTGTAGGCTTGGCCTTGGGAGGAAGGCATGCAGGGAGGCCAAACCTCCTGAGTGCCAGTATCTGTCCTAAGCATGTTAAGCCTAAGGGAGGGAGTTTTGGACAGTTGTTACACACTTTTTTACTTCAACATTCTAGGGAAGGGAAATTGTGACTCTTGCACAGTCTTTTAATCCTTATTTTATTTTCTGGAAGATATTCCCTTCATGTTAGCACAAGGTCATAATAATATGTTTTTGTAAGACTTGACAGGCTGTTCTAGGATATTTTGACATTATCAAGGTCTATAGCTCAGCCATGTTGTTTTTCCTGGTTTCAATTTTCTATTTGTTAGTTAACTACCTCCTGTCATTTGTGGATTGACCAGAGCACCTTTCAATCAAGAGTTTGTAAAAAAAAAAATTATATTAGCCTTGACTGATCAACTGATGTGTAACATGGATAAGTAATCATCTAAAAACTGTTAAAGATCTGTATATAGGGCACTTTGCATCTTTTGCTCAACTTTCTTGTACTTTGTATGTCATATGAACAATATGTTCCTGATTTTGAGGCTGTTCCAGGTCTGCAGCCTTCTGATGCTAACATAGTGTCTCTTTTTTCAGAACATTATGTTGCATCTTCAGGTAATTTGAGCTCAGCCTGGGTGCTGCGTGGTGAGCAGCAAACTCTTTGAGGTACTTCCCTCCGGCAGGAGGATGCGGTCCATCAGGACCAAAACCTCACACCACAAAACCAGCTTCTTCCCGGCTGCAGTTGGCCCTATTAACAAGGCCCGGGACCCCCACCTGACTTGGACTCTTATCCCGCCCCCACACCTCAAGTCTGTGTTACATTAACACACATTACATTGCACATTGCACATTGCCCATTCGCATTGCACTCCTGTTTTGCATTTTGCATTACTTTCCACTTTATTTTTTTATATTCATTGTTTATATATTTGTATCGTATATATTGTGTTTTTTGGTTCTTATGTGTAATACTTTTCCTATGTGTAGTACTTAAGTACAGTACTCTAGTACTGTTTTTATGTTTTATGTTTACTGTATGCATCTATACACCAGAAAAAATTCCAGGTAGGTGTAAACCTACTTGGCAATAAATCCAATTCTGATTCTGATTCTGATATGGGTGGAGTACTGTCGGCCAATGAATGGGAAGGCCTACATGGAATACATTAATGCTCAATGAATGCCTGCTTTCAGCTCATATAGTTAAGGCTTGCACAGATTACACTATTCGAAAATCAAGCTAACAAAAATGACCCTACTGTCCGTTCTATTTGTGACAGGTGTATGTGAAGGAAGGAAGCCTTTGTTTTCATTTTGCTCAGAGATAGAGGTTTTTCTGGCAGTGTTTTTTGCTGATGTATGATCGGCTGATACCACTGGCTCGAAAACTTTCTTTCTCTCTCTTTTTCTTTTTTTTTGTTTCATACTCCAAGACAAGACATTTAACATAATTTGAGGGCCATTTCTTGATCATTTTTCAAAGGCTAAAATTAGTGTGCAATTGTCATTATGTCTTGGTATTAATCTAATTGTAGTATAAGTATTGTATTGCTGGTTATTCACCTAATCTTGTCGTGTCAGGATGTTATTAATCATCACATGAAAGGCTTTTATACTCTTGACTGTGTCTGGCACGTAGACGTCTGATATTTCCTCATTTGTCATATTCTGTATGTCGAAGGCTGAAAAACATACAAATTAAATATTAAAACAAACAGCCTAATACAAGTGACCTAATACCTCTGACTTATTTGTATTTAAAGTGGCTTCAGTTTCAGACCAATCAGACTACAAACCGCACCGTATATAAACTGCATTATTTATTAAAATGTATTTATTTATTGTTTATTCAATGTTACATCATCCTGTCACGTAAAACTAAATTCCTTGTAGTTGTGGTGCAGTGCGAGTTCTACTAGCCATGTTGTATGGAATAGGCATTTCAAGCAAAAATGCTACACCTTTTCCCACTCATAGTGAAAACAATGCATTTATTCAGTGTTTATGTAGTGTGGGAATGGACGCTAAATGTTTAAGTCGAATCGTTAATAGATCCCCTGGCAACCACTGAATTAACATGTTTGAGAAGGGCAATGGTGAGGGGGGACTTCAACCCCTTCATTCACTACATTGGTATCAGAGTAAGCCCTTGCTCCACTGATTATTTCCCATTATTTCTCTCAGGATTGTTTAATGTTTATGTTTAATGACATTTAACATCATCCACAAGTGGTTGTGATCACTATGAATCCAAGACTGCCTTTTATTTGTTAGCTGATTTTGAGAAATTAAACGTTGCTTCAGGTTATGCAGCAAACGGTGTTACTTGGTTGTGTAATTGCTATGCTAGCTAACTAGTCAAAGGGTAGGACTTTAAAATAACCTTAAACGGTTTAAATACATGTCATTGTCATTTGCATGATATGATTGGTTATCTAGTTGATGTGAAAATAGTATAATGGAAAAGGGTAGAAACCCTCAGGGTGCCTGTGCAGCTTTTAACACGAGTTCATATTAACATGAGCTCATATTAACACGCTAGCACCTGCCAACTGAAGATGGTTCCATAAGCAAGATAACAAGTAGGCTATAGTTCATAGCTAGGTTAACTGGCGTGAGACCTCGCATTTTACACACCCGAAGGTTCGATCTCCGTAGCGTCCCATGTGGTTTTTAATGGGATTTGTATGCGAAAGAGGGAGAGAGACCCACTCTACCTGGCAGAGTTACTGTGCACGTTACTAACTTCCAGGCAAAAGAAAAAAGTGCATTCCCATGTATAGACCGCAACAGAGTATTAAGCACAGGTCTGCAGACATTTTACAAAATCAATATATAAAAATTGTCGCGAGGGAACAGTAGGCTACTTGTCAGAAATCCCTGCATCTCTTTAAATGTTACCATACGCCTCTACGTGGTCTCCCAGACCAGTTTTCCTCATGTCATCATCATTGTCAGAGGTCAATTCTGTTCTTGGTAATGTCACTGTTGTGTAATATTTTCTCTTTTTAGTCAGAATAATTAAATAAAAGTAAAATACTTTAAAACACAGTCCACTGGAACTCCCCATTGTTTTTTACCATTATCTTCTATCATCAGGTCCCCTATAAGTTGCAGCCATTATTGCTCAATTCTCCAATCCTCTTACATGCCATTTGCACATTTTTACATTCATCTACAATTTTGCCTGATATCACGCATATTCACTCAGTTCAGGAATCTTTCTTACAGCATCCAAACAGGCTCAGGTTTTTCTGTTGCTTAAGAAAGTGTCACTTAACCTGTCTGATGTGAGGAATCATAGGTCTCCATTGCCTGTCTCCATTTAGCCATTGTTATGGTAGATTCTTGAAAAGGTTGCCTTCAAAACAAATTTCAGAACAATTTACTGGATCCTGTTTTGGTCATTCTACAGAAACTGCTCTTTTGCCTTGTGTCTGTGTCTTGGACTCCTCCTGTTTTCTTCATTAAGTGAGATCATTCGCTCCCGTGGGGTTTCCTACCGCTGCTATGAGATTGACACTCAGCCGTACTTGACCTTCCCCTCAGATGGTGCCACAAGTTCTGCTTGAATCTCAGCTTACCTCAGTGATTGGATGAAGTCCCATCACCTTCAGCTCAATCTTTTGAAGACTGAGCTCCTGGTATTCCCCGTCAATCCGGGTATCCAACATAATATTGACATCCGACTTAACCCCAACTACAGCTGCAAGAAACTTGGACATCATGATCCACGACCAACTTAGTTTTTCTGCGAATGTGTCTCCAGGTTTTGTCGGTTTACTCTATAGTATTTGGAAGATCAGACCCTATCTCACTAAATATGCTACACAACCTGATTGTGAAGGCCCTGGTCATTTCTACAAAAGCTGCTGCAATGCTAGTCTTGCTATTCTCAGGCATGTCTGTGTGTCTGGTGAGATGCTACAGATGATTCAGAATGTGGCCTTGCTTGTAACTACCCTGCTGATTACCCTTCACTAGCTCCTGCAAGCTGCAAGAACTACATTTAATGTATGTCTTACTCTCACCTACAAGACAGCCACTGGCACCGAGCTATTTCAGTTCTGATCATTCTGATCCATTCCTCCTCTCAACCACTTTGTTCGTCCTATATGGAAGTCGGTTGCTGAGGAATGTTGACAAAGACTTTACAGCCTTGGTATATTTAAACATTTAAAGACCCACCTTCTAAAACATTTTAAAATCTGTCTGTTACATGTCCTACCATTTTTATATATTTATTATTGTTATAGATATTCAATATTATTATACGCATTTTGTTGCATTGCGGTTTCTTTTTTGGTTGTTGTTGCTCTATTTTTGCAAATACGTTTTAAAAGTTGCTCTTTTGGTGTCCTTAATATACATGTTCCAATAATCAAAATCAGAAATGTAGAAATAGGTGTATTGCCAAGTAGGTTTCCACATACAAAGACAATTTTTTCCACAAAAGAAACATGAATGTAGAACATACAAATCTGAATACAATTTTACATACAGTATACTGTGCTAAATATGTATTTAAATACAAATTTAAAAGCAAAATCTATAGATTAAGTAATGTGCAACAGTTGTGTCAATATGACGCATTAAATAGATGGATATGCTTAGGCAGAGAACTCCATAGCAGAATGAAGCTTCCCCTGCAAAGTCCACTTAGAGCATACTGAGACACCTGGAGCCTGTCTGATTTGGGTGTGTGCTTTGGGATACTGTGATGCTGAAAGGTGACATTCCTTTGACATCATCAGCTTTCTTGCAGATATCTGTTGGAATTAAGAACGATTAGTATCTGGAATGATTCTGGAATGATTCTCTCCACCTTGACGGATGAGAAGCAGCCCCAACCCTAAGCCTTCCTCAGTCTCATTAGACCAAAATCCACATGAAAAGACTGTCATCCTGCTTATTCATGTGTTTGTCCTAAAAACAAACGTGTTATGTTTTTGGCCACTTTAGTGGCTTACAATTCTGTGAATTCATGTGTACATGTCATACTGGCACACAATGTATCACACATACGTATCATAGCTGTTCAAATGAATAACTAGATCTACAAGAGATGATTCAAGGAGTGACTTATTTGTAGCCAAGAGCGCACACAGAAAACATTGCAAACCTTTTTTTTTATGACAAAGAAAATATATATTTGTATAGCTCAGTACTGAATAAAAACATGTCCTTTGTGTATAGACATTAGTAAATGTAATTCTCGGAGGCTGAATCCTAGACTACTATTTGGCTTCACTAGCAATTGTGACTCTAGGCTTCCTCCTACAAGGGTTCTTGCCTATTTCAGCTCATAGATTCCCAGTTTTAAACCTGTGCTTCAATTTAGATTTGACCAAGTGTAGCTTCTATAGGCTGAAAGTGAATCCTTTACATATGAAGAATAACCTAAAATGGAGTCCACCGTAAAATTCTTCTTTTTTAATATCATGAGTAAAACAGAATATTGACTTTATTCAGCATCACTTCAACAGAATAGTGATAGCCTAATATAACTGCCTGTTTAAAAACACAGACACGTGTGATACAGAGCTTACACTGTTTTCTTTTACAATATGTTGGCCATTTTCATCTGTTTAGAAGGCCGTAATGATTCTTTAAATAACCGTTGCTGAAATTCGTTTAGCCTTTGTATTTTCATAATATCCAGTTCAGAAAATTGGAGAATAACATTTTATCTATCTATCTATCTATTTATCTATCTTTCATTAAGGTCAAACAGACACTGTTGAGAGGTTAGTTTTTAAATGTTAATTAACCCACACGTTGTTAGGATAATAATATTCGCTTTTTTAATCCCTTAATCCTGGTGGCTATATTTTAGATAAATGAGGTGAATGGTTTTGTGTAGGGCTATTATGGATTCTGTCCACACGTGCAATTGTGTTCAGTTTCCGCAGGAGGGAGGTGTTACTCATGAGTGGGCCATGCAATTGTGCGGTTTAATTCAAAAGAGAAATCGTAGGCTAATTGTTATGATTGAGGTCTATTGAAACAGTAGTACCAGTAAGCATATTATTCGTAAAATCAATATGAAATTGCTATGAAGATGATCTATTGGGTCAATAATTGCATGCTGTTGGCTATATCACTAACTATATCACGGGAATTAGGAAATGTTCAGGGTAGGCTGCCTACCTCACTCGATAACCTAAACAAAACACAGACACAAAATGACATATATAAGCTTTTATTTATTTTGTTTCCTTACAACTGGTGTTATCAGGCTATTTTTAATCATTTGTTATTAAATTGCGGTATGCGTGTGTCAATGACACTTTTTTTTTACAGCAACAATCTTGCATATAATCACATACTTCAAATCAGAGGTTGGCAATGCCATTGAATCAAAGGTATAAATAATAAAGGCAATATAAAATTGGGAGACATAACACAAATACCACAAGAACGAATCTTCTCAGTATAGCCACAGTTTCAAATATTATTTTAAAATAATTACAGCGTCACAGTTTTAAATAAATAGTTTGAGACCTTTAACATGATATCCTCCTGAGGGAAAAAGTCAGAATGCCAGTCATGAACTTCGCGTAAATGCTTATATGTCCACAGGTGAGTTTGACCAGAACATGTAAACCGCAAAAGGCTACACCTTGCCATATTTATACAGTGGAGAGACTGTGCACTTCTCAAAGCGCCTTTCTCCAGGCATTGTTCATGCGAAAAGCAAGGCAACATCTTAGTGACTCTCTGCATTTACGTTTGGGAGCGCACAAGGCGACTTTGGACAGGGGGAGTTGTCGTGTAGTTTTCTAATGTGCTTTTTCAGGTCAAAGTTCCTGCAGAAGCCTTTGCCGCATGTGGGGCAGGTAAATGGTTTCTTGTCGTTGTGTGTGTGCATATGGAACGTCAGGTTGTACACTTGATGGAAAGCTTTGTTGCAGATATTGCACTTGAACTGTTTCTCGCCGCTATGCGTCAACTTGTGGTTCTTGTAGTTGCCTTCAGAATAAAAAGTGGGTGTCATTCTCCACAGTGAAAACTGAATGCGAGTTAGCCACTATGAAACATTTGTTAAATGCACTGGGAACATAGCGAAGCTATAAAAAAAAAAAAACATTGATCTGTGTTGTAATTTGTAATTTGTGAAACAGACTGTTCCTCACCTTTTTGGTGGAAGCCTTTACCACAGAATTCGCAGATGAAAGGCTTGTAACCTGCGTGAATCCGTGAGTGTGTGTTGAGAGTTGAACTTCGGTTGAAGGCTTTTCCGCACTGGTTACACTTATGTGGTTTTTCCTGCAATTTACATTTAATTTAAGTTCACTAGATGCAACCACAAATAATACATAATAGTTCTTAGAAATACATAGGGCTGTTTTATGTCGCTTATAGGCATATTGTAGATACAAAACAATCTAGTAAAACCCCCATAAAATGCACATAATTAATGCACATTCAATGAATGAATAGTTAGGGTGTTTCTGAAATAACAATAATAAAACTAGTGCTAATAATAATGCTAACAGCCACGACGACAGCATCAACAATAATACTATTAATACTAAAGGTGATGATGGTGACGACGATAATAATAATAATAATAATAATAACAATAACAATAATAGTTTATTGAAATCTCCTACTGTTGCAATCATGTGGGCTACATATTTGCCCTTACCTGAGTATGGATAATTTTGTGGCGACAGAGCGTGCTGGCTTGACGGAATCCTTTGCCACACACCTTGCATACAAACGGCCTGGCCCCCGTGTGCACAGGCATGTGGCGGGTCAGATTATAGTGAGCATTGAACACCTGCAAAAATAAATAAATAAATAAATGGTAAATATTTGAAATGGCCTAAGCATTTGAAGACAATGGATAATAAGAACGAGGTCTTACCTTGCCACATACTTCACACGTAAACACTTTGGGCTTGCTCTGTGGAGCGCCGTGGAGTTTTGTGGAGGTTTTAAATAGTTTCTCCGTCAGAATCTGGGCACTTTCTTTCATGTATTGGTGCAGCTGAGTTTGCGAGAGGTCTTTGAAAGCCACTCCAGACTGGTACCTGTCGGCACTGTGGCTTGCCTTGGTCTTCTCCGAGAGGCATGCTTTCTGACGACCTTGCAGAGGAGAGTTGAAAAAGTAAGAGGCCATCGGGTGGATATTTACTATGCCCGCTGGAGGTGGGCACGAACTCTCGCCACAGTTCAGGTAGCATACAGCCCCCATCGCGTGGAAAGAAGCCTGATTCACCACGCGCGGCCGGAAAAGTTTATATTGTCCCACGGTCGGGGTCACGTCCGAATGCTCATTCTTATAATTCACACCTATGCTCACCAAATCGTTTGAGTTGCATGAGGAAACATCGAAGTGGTTTGCATCTAGTCCGTTGATATGAAGTTTGTGCCCCGGTTCGTATGTAAGTGGCACGAAGGGTATCATACAGTGCAGTGAGGATGGATTCACGCTGAGCGTTTGCTTTGGGTCCGCTTTCCCCCCGGGAGCATGGAACACGTTGGGGAGCTGTATTGACTTTGGTTCAGGTGTCCTGGCCATAATCCTTTCGATTGAGAAAGCGAGTGGCTTGGCCGTGGCGATCATGTTTCCTCCCGCAGTTAAGCTTCCAGAAGCCGATGGTGAGCCGAATAATCCCGCTGAGTGGTACAGCGCACTGTTCATGACTCTCCCGCAACACCTATGTTGTATGGCTTGATACGGTGTTGCTGCGCGGATAAATCTGATTCCCCTTACTGACCCGCAAGAGAGGTCATTATCGGCCGCTGTCTGCTTGGCTTGAAGCGAAAGTCTGTCCGCCGCTCCGTTCCACGCTGAGGACGTGACAAGTGGAACTTATCAGCCTGGCACTCAATAAACCCTTTACGGTCAATAACGCAGTCTGCACCTAGCCAATCGTTACTTTCCAAGCGGGTTGATAAAGTGGATTATTCTCTATTTAGATCAATCAGCGGAGACAACTTTCCCACTGGTCTTGGTCCTCAGCCCCAATGGGTGACTGCAATTCACCCGCGTCTTGAAGGAGGTGCTTCTTAGAAGCGGGCGTCTTGTTCAAATGGCAAGTCGTTTGGCAAATCTCAGGTCCCCTTGCGGCTTTGTGTGACATCATTTTAAGTCGCTTAAGATGACAGGCGCTCAATTGGGTCAGCGGACGGTCGATGTTTGTCAACATTTGACATGTCAGGATTCGACGAATTATTTCGCGCAATGCGCTAGGGTCTTTTTGCAGAGGTTAAAAAACATCAAGAATGTGCTTCCTTGTTTTTGTTGAAAATTGATTAGTATTCAACCGAGTAGTAGTAGGCCTATATTATGGTAAGGCTGTGTTTGACAAAACAAACCACAGATACGCTATAAAAGCATATTTTTCTTTTTAAGTACAGATGCGCCCCATAAACTGACCAGACCAGCGAAATCAGGTAAATCTGTCGTGCGGTTATTTTTCCTGAGAATTATTTTACAGGAAGCCTGACACTGAATAACTATTAATCTCGCGCTTTCAGGCAAGGGGCATGGAACTGAAGCAGTAAAGTCTAGTTGATATTTAATATGTGGGTTTCGATACCTTAATAAATTAACAGCTTTTTCCCTTTTTTTGTTAAACAAATCCACCGGGGAATCTGGGCTATGCTCTCTCAGCTAGAGCTCTCCTCAGATAAACAGCTGAATCCACAAGGACTGAATTCTACCAGAAGGCATCGCCTCTTCTCTGCGCGTAAACGCCAGTAAGTGTTTGGTGTGTGTGAGAGATGACATTGACAGTGATGCGATGTGTTGCATTCCGCCGCCATCACGAGAGGGAGAGAGCGGAATAGTAGCCATCGAGGGCAGAATTTGCGCAAATATGACTTTGATTAGGCCTATTTCTTAGAACGTTGACAAACAAAATAACCAAACCCAACTTATGTATTTGAAATGATTATACTGTAATTGAAACAGTGTAGCCTATAAATGAAGAAAATCACGACCTTATTCATTGGCTATTTAAAAATAGATAGATTGCATAGATTGAGGGCCTTTATCATATAGCTAATAGGTCTAAAACATTTAGTCTTCAATTTTAAACGACTTTAACTTCGATGGAACACTTTATGATATTACTATTATTGTTGTTGTTGTTGTTGTTATTTTGTTTAATTCATCATTTTTACAATGTTTAATTTTAACTTGCTTATGCCAATTTAACAACACAAATGTATTTTAAAGTATGTAAATGTATACGTAAATGTTTCTTAAATAGAAAATACGACAAGTACATATATCTTAGTTCATAGTCTACGTTCTGCTGCCCATCATTTCAAAGAAATAACTTTAAACAATTAATGTTGAGGTCGTTAGGCTTATTTAATACAATCTTAATTTACATTCAGTAAAATAGCCTATATGGAGCCTTTTGGGGGTCTTGTTATTACATGAAAAATAGTATACAAAAATGGGACAACTTACAAGCCTACATTTCGAAGACTCTGACACAGGAGTGAGAAATCTCCATTTATAAATGTAAACTATCATCTTGAATGATTTAAAATTTTGTCTGATTACAAAAATCAATTGTCTTTAAATTAAAGCATTGCTTTAAATTGGCTTTAAATTAAAGAATTGCTTTACTTTTGTCATGCTTTCAGACGGTTTAAATGAATTTGACCCGTGATTGTTTTATTTCGTGGGAAGAGAACGTCATATGATAGTTGTCAAAAGTCTTTGTATAAGTCTATACATGTAAATATATAGTATATATATATACTATATATTTACATTTATAGACTTATACAAAGTCTATATATATTATATATTATAATATATATATTAGAAATTATGAATTCATAAATGTTTAAGTTTATAACTAAATAGGCCTAGCCAATTATACCAGCGTACCAAATAATAGTTTTACCTATCGTCAATATTGAGGTAGGCTGTAGGCCTGCGTGTACAGAAATAGATAGCCTACTCTTAGCCACTTTAATTTGTACAGCAGCTTTATTTAAAAAAAAAAAAATCTTTAATTAACGGGTTTGTACCCAACGTCTGTGCGCAAGCACAAACCCGCCTATAAAGTCGCAATTTGTATTAGCAGTTATGATCATTGTGCGATTCAGTGTCGAATGTAACGTAGCCTACTTTAGAACTACACTGAATTCTAGTCTTTAAAACACTCTATAGTCTGTAAATTGTATTTTTAACGGCACACTCTCACTTCATTAATCCAAGCCGAATAAAATGCGCTGTGGTTTTAAATGTCTCATTACTGGAATCATCAATGGGC
Organism: Clupea harengus; assembly: GCF_900700415.2. Taxonomy (NCBI): domain Eukaryota; kingdom Metazoa; phylum Chordata; class Actinopteri; order Clupeiformes; family Clupeidae; genus Clupea; species Clupea harengus. Next base: position 1,726,995 of record NC_045154.1, read on the forward strand.
AGGCAAACGAAAGATGTGAAAAGCTCCTGTTAAAGACGCCGGAAAGCATGTGGCTACGCAGACGGACAGATGGACGGTGGGCGGAGGTTGCCTGATGCTCATTTCTCCAGACTCACATATCCTATTGAAATATGAACATTTGACAAACAACACATGTTCAAGTGAATCGCAATTTGTGCAACTTTATAAAACCAATTTTGTCTCTGGCCCGGTCCTTATTGAATTGGCTCGCATTTCGGTTGCTGCAGGAGGGCAGAAATAATGAAAGCCTCAAGAAGAGAAAAGAGATTTGTTTTTAAGTTTACATGGATGTGACCGAAGGAATTCATATTTCTAAGCCCCGGCTACTTGCTGCCTGTTTGTGGGTGAACAGAATAACATTTTCCCCCCAAAGAAACTTCCATCAAAATGGGACATTTCTGAGAAAGGGAAGTGATATGTAATATGAATCAGAGATACGCTTTGCAAATATCTCCACAGATTCGGTAGAGGTGTTAATCTTAACGCGCTCAAATGCCAACCAGTGAGCCCACACGCCATCCTTATGCAACTTTCATTAAGCAGAGACATGGTTTGTGCTGAGATTTTACTTTGAATGACACGTACTGCATATTTGAAAACAAATCTTTAACTAATTCACCCAAATTAATCTGTATTGTTTATGTAAGTTGGAGGCAAATGTACTAATTCCTTAATTATAACCATAAAGAAAATATAAAGACTATATATGACTCAGTAATACTCAGCCTTTCTATATAAAATGTAACAAGGAAAATAGAGCACAAGAGCCTCCACGTTGTATTGTTTATGACTAACACAATGCCACACAACCTGCCGTACCTTTCTGTTAGGAAGCTGGTCTTGACTCATGTCATTTTCCAAATAAAAGATAAGGATGATGATTCAGTGTTCATTGCCTATATGGTGCATGTCACCACTGAGTAAGGTTTAACAAGAATGCAACATAAAGTCTAGATTAAAAGCACTTTAATATTAACACTTAAACTCACCTGAACTAATACAGGTGGACAATGGACAATAGAAATATACTTTACAAAACCTCCTATGCACTTTACGATTAACTTCACCCACACAGATTCATTGTGCAGACATCAAAACAGCTGAAACGAACACAAAATTGAATGGCAGTACAGACATATACTTTAAATCCTTACAGCAGATATACTAAATGCCATCACCACTTATGCAAGCATACAATGAACAAAATCAATAAGTCAATAAGTGCACAGGCCAGTGTTTGTAGTGTAGCTTACAGACACATCGGATGTTTTCTGATAGACATGGTGAAGTTTTGACCATGCGCCCAATCAAATGCACTGCTACGTTTGTCCTGCGTTTTGTCTCTCACTGTCAGTGTAAGAAAATCCACCATGTTGGATGTACACAGCCCATTTCACCAAAGACATAATACAGTACAACACAAAGACACAGACAGGTAGGCTGTCTGTCGTTGGTCACTGAGGTGTACAGTACAACACAAAGACACAGACAGGTAGGCTGTCTGTCGTTGGTCACTGAGGTGTACAGTACAACACAGACACAGACAGGTAGGCTGTCTGTCGTTGGTCACTGAGGTGTACAGTACAACACAGACACAGACAGGTAGGCTGTCTGTCATTGGTCACTGAGGTGTACAGTACAACCCTGTTTCTTTCCCAGGACAGTGGTTGGTGGGCTCTGGCTCTGGCTCTAGCCCTCCTCTTCATCACTGTCCCTCATAGAGATACCCTGGAATCCTTCACTGGCAGACACAGACAGCGTGGCCTCCTCCACAGTCAGACGGTTGTAGGTAGTCTCGTAGCTCTTATTGTTCAGCGTGCTCTCCAGGACACCTTGAAGCCTGAAATCCCGGTATGACTTCTGTGAGAAGGAGGGCCCAATTAGAGGAAGAGCAGAGACAGATGGGTTTCTCAAAAGCCTCCAAGTACACACGCCTTGTGTTTCAGTGAAGGCCACTCATTCTGAGGGGTGTTCACGGCGCGCTGTTCATTCTGCCCATGTGACTGACTGCTTCAGTCACTTAGTATGGTTGGGCAATGTTGTCAACCGTTTATTTACAAAGAGTATTATTTTTATTTAGAAGAAGAGGAGAATGGTAATGAAATGTAGTATGTCTACAGATCGACAAAGTCGCTTCAGACAAAATGAGGAAATAATGGATTTTGTTTGGATTAAATGTTTAAATATTTGACTGAAATGCTTAACTAGATGTGCATGCTACATGTGTACTGCTGTTCTACACTTTCATAGAGGTATATTGTATTGTATTGAGAGATAGCATTACAATTCAAATATTTGTCAGGCCAATGCAGGGAAATGAATTGTAGGCCCCCATTTGGATTCTGACAGTATTTCAACGTGATGAAATAAAAAGTGGATGAAAATAGTTTAGTACTGAATAGTGCAATGTGGTTCTCTTCAAGGTTAGTCTTCAATTAAAAGATTAAACTGCATACATCATAAATGATTACATTATTTCTATGCATAATTAAATGAATATAGTTAATGTCATGAATATTCTGTTGATGGATACAAAGGGTGGCGCTGAGAAACCTAGCTAACAAATAAATGCTATTTTAAATGAGGTAATCATTAAGCATTTCTCATTAATGTCAATATGATTTCTCATTAATATCATTTCTCATTAAGACTTAACATGAAACACTGAACCCATGCTCACCTTCACCATCTTGATGAGTGTTTTCAGCTGGTACGCATGCAGCTGCAGGTCCAGTCTATCGGTGAGCCAGACGCACACGGCCTTCATGGAGGTGCTGTACCATTGCTGTGAGCACACACACAGAATGGGTCATCTTTTACTGACATATTAAGGACTGGTAAAGGGAGAATGGGTCATCTTCTGGTGACCTATTAAGGACTGGTAAAGGGAGAACGGGTCATCTTTTACTGACATATTAAGGACTGGTAAAGGGTGAATGCACAGAAATTCCATAGCGCTGTTCAACTTGACAGCAGATGTGCATGCAGTCACGCTATAGTTTCAATCATAAATCAATCATTTCAATCACAGTATCATGTATTATTGTCTATGCTATAGCATGCACACATATGCTTGGTTCATTTAGGCAACAAAAACAGTTCAGCTTTTATATATTACATTTGACCTGGAATTGAAGTGAAGTTCAGCCTGAAATGAAATCCTTTGAAGTGTATAACTCAAGATGGTTGTCAAAGCTTTGATTTATGTGTTGTAGTTCAATGTATTGATGATAGATAGCGATACGTTATATAGTGTCAATGACGGCAGCATATAATCCTGAAAGTAAGGCAATACAAATCTTTGTGCCAACATATGTGGTGTGTCTTTGACATGATACAGATAAAGTGTATGTTGCAGTCATCTGCTGCCCATCCATTGTGCACAGACCAGCATCACGCATCAGGAGTTGAGCCCCATAGTCTGGCTGCTCTATAGGAGGCCTCAAGTGCTTTGCTATTGAAGTGTGACGTGTCAAATGTTCATTTTAGCACACTGTCAAAGGAAGTGATGGTTTGAAAAGACATAAAAAAAGAGCACAGATAGATAGATATTAACTGATAATATTCTACATAGAATTTAAGAATGGCCTACCGTTTTTAGTCTGTTTTTGTGAACTTTTTTCGTTAATTAAAAATGATTAGTTCTGTCTAATTTATCCTCAGCCTATGCAATACCTTATTATTTGCCAAATCAGAGAGACTGGATGTATAGCAAATATTAGCAAAGCATTCTTTCCTGAGCTGCACCCCCTTAAACCCAAGGCAATGTGCTTTTCGGAATCTGCACCCTAACATTTCTATTAGTACTAGTGCCTGCTATATGTCACTCGCTCGCTCGCTCGCTCACTGAGGCTATCCTGAAGGGACGTGCAGCTGGACTAGACCACTGCGGTGACATCGTGGTAATGTCTTTAGCACTCAGTGCAGTGTGAATGTTTGGGGCTGCTCCCTGGGCTTACAGAAAGAGGCCAAAGCCTTTTAGAAACAACAGAAAAACAACTCAAACTGGAATATCATCACCACTACCAGAGGAAATCAAAACTAGTATCCAATGAATAAATGTATTTGTGTAAACATGTCTCACATTTTTTTATTCGAGTTTCTTTATCATGTATTATTATCTCTGAGTAACTGAAGAGTTTATGGAGTGAATCGTGCCTACTGTGCAAACCATATTTTAAGACTATTGGTCCCACTTAATTTAATTCAGTGTTTCATCACTAACTGATTTATGTAAGAGTATAGTTATATTTCTTAACTTTAAGTACAACGTCAAACAATGTGCTTCTCAAAGACGTACCCAGTGTAATCATTAAAGAGAAAATCCGCAATTCTAATCCAATACAATTCATTTAATATTTAGGGAATTGCTCCACACAGTCCTCCAGCTGTCCGTTCTATGAGTGCACTCAAAAAAACTGTGTTTCTACAGTCCTGGCTCTGTAAATGGGAAAGCAAGCCATATACTACTTCAGCCAATCAACACATTGCTTGAGGAGCACGGAAGGGAGATGTGTAGTGTGATTGGCTGTGGAGCTCAAGCATCAATAACCTTTCGCCAGAATGGTGGACTGTACAGGGCCGCATGTTTTGAGCATATCGTAGCTAAGGCTATGACAAGTGAAACTGGCACAGGAACTGTACAATTGAGCTGTATACAACTGAAAACAAATCTTTGTGATTTCATCACTTATTATGTTTGAAACCATCATGGCAACACAGCACACTCCAAGTACCACAGGTGAGTTTAGATATGTGTCCATTCAAACCCTAGTAACAGTTTGCTTTCCAGCCTTATTCAGCCTCACTCCAATCAGGCCAATATGTGGACGGTACCCAGAGAGGGCCTGTGTGAGCTGAGCAGTGAAAATGCTTTTTAATTGAGGAGGTAAACTGCGAGGAGGAAAACAGATGGATTGGCTGCTGTAGCTGCAGTGACAAAGACATGAACGGGGGTCACTCATTGTTTTTGTACGTCACTATTTATCCTCTGACACGCGGGCACCGAGGAGTCTTCTCCGCTGCGCCTGGGTAATCACGGCCTTAAGTGTCCTCTAGTCAGCGCCACATTAGGGCCTCAGCGGCGAGCGGCTTCACACACCTGTGGCCGGGGCTGAAGCGCCCCACTACCCCCGCTGAGCAGACCTCATCAGCTTCCTAATCAGCCCGATCTCCATTCACCACACATGCAGTCTGCTGTCTGCAAGGGCATGCATTAGCTTTCTCATTTCCTCACACTGCCCCCTATTACACACACACACACACACACACACACACACACACACACTTTCAGGCAAGTATACACACATAAACATACAGACGCGTAGGTAAACAATAAGGTTCACGAATGGAACACACAGAGATGTAATAACAGAGATGCATGCCACAGAGATACCCATTAGCCTTTGCAGACATTTCTACAGAGACAAAGGCTTGCACACAAACACACACCCATACACACACAAATACAAACACAAACACACACACACACACAGACGTGGGTGAGGAAGTATGTGTGGAAACACAGGGAGAGCTCCTTGTGCATGACTGTGTGTGCGCATGAAGCATTAGTACTCCATACCGCTCATCTTGTGGCCCTTACTGAAGGTTCAACAAATCAACGGGAGCACCACAAACACAATATCACTTCAATCTGGACCTCCACTGCAAGATCTCCAGCCCAATCTACCGCAGACAGATGGGGAGACGGCTGATTGTGTGTCAGTGTGTGATTCAGTGTGTCTGTGTGTGTGTGTGTGTGTGTGTGTGTGCGTGTGCGTGTGCGTGTCTGTTTTTCTGTCTCTCTGAATTGATTTCTGATGTTTGTAATCATGTAATTGTGAATGCATGTGTATTGTTCGAAAGCTGTAAAGAGTCTACATGCAAATGTATACCCATATCTATACATGTCAACCAAATCTTGCATTAGAGATGTTCCTATGAGGTGATGAGTGCTCTCCACAAAGCACTTACTTTCCTTCACACAACACTTCACTCTCCTCCCCTGACCCTTGCACCCCTCAGCCCCAGTGCTCCGGCACAAAAGACCAGGGCCTCAGGCGGGGGGTTGGCAGGAGGAGCACTGAATACTGAGAGGACAGACACAGAGCCAGACAAAAAAACCCCGACATGCTGATGTTGTCTCACTTAAACATCTACACAGTTTAAAGTCACCTCCAAAAGTGTCACGAAATGACTAACAGACTCATGGCGCGTCGTACAGGAGTGGAGAGTCAAACACTGCTCCTGTGTTGCTCCTCCAGTGGAGTGGAGAGTCAAACACTGCTCCTGTGTTGCTCCTCCCGTGGGACTGGGAGTGGGAGGAGATGATGCGGGAGCAGTGGAGGCCAAGACGAAGTGGACTGCTTCAAGAGTCAGCCCTGCTCAGATGTTAAGCACAGGGGGAGCCTGAACCACCTCTCAGGATCTCCAAGTGCCCTATGCTACACAATGGCCAATGTTAAAGGGTGATCAGATTTACAAATGACTTTGTCTGACCTATACAACAACAATGTTTTTTTTAAATGAGTTGTGGAGAAGACATACACAGTGCAGACATACATACATTGCAGATACACACCATAGCATCACATATTCATTCTTAAGTTGTATACTCTAGTCAGAGTTGGCTTCAGTGAGGACTGTAAAAAATAGGAACCTAGATATTTGCAAATCGTATCTTTCAACATTTGTGAAGGATCGATCCTTTTTATTATACAGCTCCTCAGAATGTTGCACAAAGTTCCATTGTATTGAATGGGCATTCCCAAAGTTCGGAGGTCTGATATTTCTTTATAATGAATGACTGCTGCAAAAAAAAGAATGACAGCTGCCATTGGCAAAGGGTTTTGTGCTTCTAATTCACATCTTTCATATAATTCCGCAAGTAGTCCATTCACTTCTAACTTTCCATTTCAATTTCAATGGAAATTCAGTGCAACTTGAAGTCAGCAAATAATACGTTTCTACGCAACACCTGAAACTTAAAAGTTCTATTTACGTGAAGAACAATTTTTTTTTCACAGCGGAAGCCACAAAATGCTACTGCGTGACAGGGTCCTGTTTGTCCTGTTGGGATTCATTTTTCTAATACTGACTGGCGGACTATACATTACCTCTTATATATTAACTACTACCATTCTTACTACACTGTCTTAGTTAATGCTATCTGTGTTGACTTAACAACAACACATTTGCAGTTTAAGGCTCTTTAAGAGACATTAGTGTGAGCCCATGAGGCCTGTGTGGAAAAGGGAAAGAATGGATTACGTTTCTCAGAGGGGTTAGCCTGAGGGAATACACACACACACACACACACACACACACACACACACACAGTCATTATATTGTATTCTGAACTCCTTTGTTGTCTCAAAGCAGACAACAAAAACGAAAGCAACAGCTCTGGTTCTTTCCAGAGGGATGTGATTTGTGGCACTAGCAACACCGATAAGCCAACCACTGTGCTGCATCGAGCGAGGCAAGACTGCACAGAGGAAGCAGCATGGTAATCATTAGAAAAGAGCAGTTCACTCTCTTCCAGGATGCAGGCATTAATTCCAGATAGTGTTTCTCTAGCATGCCTGCCTGGGAGAGAAGGAGGAGGAGGAGGGGGAGGAGGAGGAGGAGGAGAGAACCAGCACAGACAGGTACAAAAAGACCAAGGAAAGAGGTAGGAAGCCTCCATGGTGAAGAAATGCTGCCAGGTTGCTAAATTTAAACAATACTTCTTTCTATCTTTTCTATATGTTGGCATGCTGCATATACAGTGGCTTGCAAAACTATTCAACCCCCCTGAAAGTTAACACCATTTTCACAATTACAAAAGATAGTTACGGTACACAAAATTTGAACTTTTATTTAACCAGTATATCTCCAAAGGCAATATATTTTATTAGTCTGCTAACCTTAATAAATCAATTAAAAACTGAAATATACTACTTGCATAAGGATTCAAACCCCTGTGCTTTTGATTTCTAGATGAAGGCAGATTAAGGAGATGATATTCACAAATGGTAGAGAGATGCCGTTTATTTGACCGTGATTGATGATGATTAGGTACCACCTACCTATGTCTGAATATTAAAATCACTCTGTCTAAGGCCCCTTCACATAACAATGTCACAGTGCCTGTAATGTCAGATTAAATCAATACAGAGAAAATACGGTGAGGGTGCTAGTGAGCGAAACAAACATGTATAGGCGCTAGCTAGCTAGCTAGCTAGTTAGCTTGCGCAAGCTACTGTGATTTAAGATAACCATGGCAAAAACCCATCGATTATGTGTGTTTGTGATGTGTAATATCAGTCCTTTATCAGTCATTCACGTTATTTACGTTTACATTATACACCTAAACAAGTGTTATTCAGTTGCTATTAAATGTTGAACAGCAGCGTCACACAACATTTAAAACTCAGGCAATCGACATCGGTACTCAAGGACAAAATAAAGGTCCTGATATTAGCCAATCAAACGTATCGTGTTTTCCGTCAGGTGACGGGTCATTACTTAGAATTACTTCTGGGCGAAGTGGATCGTCTGGCTACCACCCATGGTCTACCGACAGCTTCTATGCTTCTTTCTTGCTTCAATTGACAGCTCTTTCGTGGGGGAATACCTATAATCTTGTCGTAATACGACAGCATCATGAATGGTACCTGATATCTGACGAGCAATTTCATTTTCAGAGCTAACAGATAACAGAGCTTTTATTTCAGTGCAATTCCAATGTCCGATGTTTTCTTCTCTTGTTGTTTTGAATTTGCTTTACAACGAGGCAGGTTGAGTATTTGGATGCAGTTTCCATGATACTAACAGATCAAATAAGCCCTGGCCTGCGATCAAAATGCGTTTGGATTAATGAACAGATGCTTCTACACATATAGTATGTTCTCTTGACAATCCTCCTATTTAGAGTGTCTTAGAGAAGCCATTTTCACAAAGCACATTTAGTGCAAAGCAGCTCAAATGATTTCTCTCCTCCATCCACTGTCTTTTATTTGTTTATAAAGCCTTAGTGGGAAAACTGCCTAATTATCTCATGTCACTTTTAAAATTAAAATCCATCTGTCATAATACACGGTCACAGAGCCTCATCTCCCTTGAAATCCCCCTTACAAAAACTAATATAGGTAAAATAGCTTTTAAGTTCTTTGCTTCCCATAAATGGAACACTATTCAAGTGGAGTTGAAATTAACCAAGTATTTGTCTGTCAACCAATTTAAGAGCCTTTTAGATAATAAGGATGTGCCTCAATGCTGTTGTTTTAAATGATTCTCTGATTTAATTTTTTTTTACTTTATGTTATTTTATTTATTTATTTTTTATACTTAATTTCTGAGTTGTTTAATGTGTTTTTTTTAATGTATTTTGTCTGTTTCGTTTTGTTATGGTTTGTTTATGTATTGTTCTTCTATACTATGTAGCCTCAATCAGGGCATTGCTGCAAAAGAGCCCTGTGCTCAGTCAATTTCTCCCTGAATAAACAATGATGATGATGATGATGATTTCTGGTCCTTCTTGTTCATGAGGTGCAATAACAGGCGAAAGGACTGTACCTTAGTTTTGTGTGTGTGACGATACACATTTGTAACTATGCACTGGTTTGTGTGTGTGATGAGACACATTTGTAACTACGCACTGGTTTGTGTGTGTGATGACACATTTGTAACTGCACTGGTTTGTGTGTGTGATGATACACATTTGTAACTACGCACTGGTTTGTGTGTGTGATACACATTTGTAACTATGCAGTGTTTTGTGTGTGTGATGACACATTTGTAACTACGCACTGGTTTGTGTGTGTGATACACATTTGTAACTACGCACTGGTTTGTGTGTGTGATGATACACATTTGTAACTACGCACTGGTTTGTGTGTGTGATGAGACACTTACATCAAAGACTTTCTCTGTGTACACTTCATCATTCACATGGTCCCTCAGAATATCCTGGTTCTGCCGCACAAATGTGATGTATGTGTCTGCTAGATCCATACCAGGCTTCTGTATGGAGAAGGAAACAATGGAGAGGATTGAAGAAATGACTTCAGATGAACTGAAAGGACAAACACAGTGTTTTGCACAAAGGCTTCTCTACATTTACTTTTTTAGACATTTTACCTTAACCCCGTCTGACAGCATACAATATCATTTCACCCTGAACCTGCAGCTGATCACGTAATCAAGGAATTTGAAAAAAGTAACCACCCTCTAACCAGAATTTGGGCATGGAATCACATGGAATCCTAAAACAGCTGATCAAAAAAAAAAAAGGAAAATGATTATACACAGAAAAAGATGTCAAATTCTTTGTGTTAATGATTGGGGACTTCCCACAGATGCCAAAACTCTCAACCAACAAAGATGCCTTTGTGAGTATTTCACTGAGTGGACACCTTCCTTCGTCAATGTTTCGTTGAATTAGGCCCCAAACCTCCAGGAGGCTCAACAGTATTGTCTGGCCTCCCAGACCCACTCCTGTCCTCCTGACTCACAATGGCACGGGGCATCAAGACACACTCCTGTCCTCACTCACAATGGCACGGGGCATCAAGACACACTCCTGCCCTGACTCACAATGGCACGGGGCATCAAGCTATTTGCCTTCAAATAGGAAACCAACCTCCTTGCTACCACACTAAACCTTTCCTACCACATTAAGACGACAGAAAGGTCAATATGGCCTATGGTCACAGCATTATTCTCCTTTAGCAAAAATAATGCAACTTATGCAGACATAAACAAAGATTTGGTTCTTCATACTGACAACTGGAATTAAGAGACAACTCAAAGGCAGCGCCATACAATTATGATCTTTGTTGAACAAACAATGCATTTTTTTAATATTTTAACCTTTTACGTCTGATTAAAATTGGAAAAGGAATTAATTGCATACAACATGGAACCTTCTTGCAGCATTCTGAAGAGACGTATAATAACAAATAAATAGAGTGACATTCTAGCCTCATTTAATAATGTTTATAAACAAAAAGTTAGTTGCCTTGGCAATCATGAATAGAAACCTTAAAAATATCATCCAAAGATGTGGCGTGTGTCATATATACTCTGTACTCTAGAAAATATAAAGTCTCAGTAGCTTTTCCTAGACTGTGAGTCACTTTGCCAAATTAATAAATGTAGATATAACAACACTTTTGATGTTCACTGAGAGGTTACCTTTGATTCAACTTCTCCTAAATGTGTTGCTACCACTTCAAATGTGGTCAGCCACTTAGCAACCAAGGGAGTTCAATCTTTTATGGCATCCTGTTTTTAATCCTTTTATTTAAAACATCATGTTTGGGGATCAAATTCTCACTTGTCACACATTCACACAGATTAGCACTGTTCTAAAAGAAAACAGGTTACTTCAGAGCTATGCTCTTAAGCGACCTTATGTATCAAGCAACTTTCAAACAAAGCATTTGTCACAACTCACATCAGCTTTCCATTTTACATTTCATGAGGAAAACTGCAATCACCTCTACATCTCTCATCATATGATGATTTGCGTGATCAGAGTTTAAACACTAAGTGCCCATGGAGACGTGTCCGTGCTGTCAGGGAGATCCCTGTGGCTGCTGTGAGGCGCTGCGGAGGTCTCAGCCTGGCAGCTGGGAGAGAGGGATGGAGATGAGGCCCATGTTGCTGTTGCTGTAATTGCTCTGACAATTTTCACACCCTTCTCTCCCAGTAGGAATCCCCCGAGGCTCCCCAGGCCTCTGCCCCGCTTCACTCCTCCTCAGGAGCCGTGATGGAGGGAGGGAGGGAGGGAGGGAGCCACTGGAAAGGAGTCTCTTCTGCCAGTGTGTGAAAACTCTTCATGTTTAGTGCAGATTGACACTTTAAGGCAATAATTGTGACAGGTGAGCTGTAGAGATGCCTTTGTGCTGGGGCAGATGACGGAGGGGCAGGGGACGCAGGGGACGGAGGGGCAGGAGACGGAGGGGCAGATGACGGAGGGGCAGGGGACGGAGGGGCAGGAGACGGAGGGGACGGAGGGGCAGGAGACGGAGGGGCAGGAGACGGAGGGGACGGAGGGGCAGGAGACGGAGGGGCAGGAGACGGAGGGGCAGGAGACGGAGGGGCAGGGGACGGAGGGGCAGGAGACGGAGGGGCAGGGGACGGAGGGGCAGGAGACGGAGGGGCAGGGGACGGAGGGGCAGGGGACGGAGGGGCTACTGCACCGCTCTGTCTGGACAACATTCAACTATTGGACACTCAAGTCCGTTCTGGAGACAGAACAAACACGTCTCTAATTGT